>NC_136626.1:2005634-2140634 GCF_933228915.1 Telmatherina bonti | reverse complement strand
GTGGCAGTGGAACACCTGGCAGTGGAACTCCTGGCAGTGGAACTCGTGGCAGTGGAACACCTGGCAGTGGAACTCGTGGCAGTGGAACTCGTGGCAGTGGAACACCTGGCAGTGGAACACTTGGCAGTGGAACTCGTGGCAGTGGAACACCTGGCAGTGGAACACCTGGCAGTGGAACACTTGGCAGTGGAACTCGTGGCAGTGGAACACCTGGCAGTGGAACACCTGGCAGTGGAACACCTGGCAGTGGAACTCGTGGCAGTGGAACACCTGGCAGTGGAACACCTGGCAGTGGAACTCGTGGCAGTGGAACACCTGGCAGTGGAACTCGTGGCAGTGGAACACCTGGCAGTGGAACACTTGGCAGTGGAACTCGTGGCAGTGGAACACTTGGCAGTGGAACTCGTGGCAGTGGAACTCGTGGCAGTGGAACACCTGGCAGTGGAACACCTGGCAGTGGAACTCGTGGCAGTGGAACACCTGGCAGTGGAACACTTGGCAGTGGAACTCGTGGCAGTGGAACACTTGGCAGTGGAACTCGTGGCAGTGGAACACCTGGCAGTGGAACTCCTGGCAGTGGAACTCGTGGCAGTGGAACACCTGGCAGTGGAACTCGTGGCAGTGGAACTTGTGGCAGTGGAACACCTGGCAGTGGAACTCGTGGCAGTGGAACTTGTGGCAGTGGAACACTTGGCAGTGGAACTCGTGGCAGTGGAACTCCTGGCAGTGGAACACCTGGCAGTGGAACTCGTGGCAGTGGAACACCTGGCAGTGAAACTCATGGCAGTGGAACACCTGGCAGTGGAACACCTGGCAGTGGAACTCCTGGCAGTGAAACTCATGGCAGTGGAACACCTGGCAGTGGAACACCTGGCAGTGGAACTCGTGGCAGTGGAACACCTGGCAGTGGAACACCTGGCAGTGGAACTCGTGGCAGTGGAACACGTGGCAGTGGAACACCTGGCAGTGGAACACCTGGCAGTGGAACTCGTGGCAGTGGAACACCTGGCAGTGGAACACCTGGCAGTGGAACTCGTGGCAGTGGAACACGTGGCAGTGGAACACCTGGCAGTGGAACACCTGGCAGTGGAACTCCTGGCAGTGGAACTCCTGGCAGTGGAACTCCTGGCAGTGGAACTCCTGGCAGTGGAACTCATGGCAGTGAAACTCATGGCAGTGGAACACCTGGCAGTGGAACACCTGGCCGTGGAACTCGTGGCAGTGAAACTCATGGCAGTGGAACACCTGGCAGTGGAACACCTGGCAGTGGAACACCTGGCAGTGGAACTCGTGGCAGTGGAACTCGTGGCAGTGGAACACCTGGCAGTGGAACACCTGGCAGTGAAACTCATGGCAGTGGAACACCTGGCAGTGGAACACCTGGCAGTGGAACACCTGGCAGTCGAACTCGTGGCAGTGGAACACGTGGCAGTGAAACACCTGGCAGTGGAACACCTGGCAGTGGAACTCCTGGCAGTGAAACTCATGGCAGTGGAACACCTGGCAGTCGAACTCGTGGCAGTGGAACACGTGGCAGTGAAACACCTGGCAGTGGAACACCTGGCAGTGGAACTCCTGGCAGTGAAACACCTGGCAGTGGAACTCCTGGCAGTGGAACTCCTGGCAGTGAAACTCATGGCAGTGGAACACCTGGCAGTGGAACTCCTGGCAGTGAAACTCATGGCAGTGGAACTCCTGGCAGTGAAACTCCTGGCAGTGAAACACCTGGCAGTGGAACTCCTGGCAGTGGAACTCCTGGCAGTGAAACTCATGGCAGTGGAACTCCTGGCAGTGAAACTCCTGGCAGTGGAACACCTGGCAGTGGAACACCTGGCAGTGGAACACCTGGCAGTGGAACTCCTGGCAGTGAAACTCATGGCAGTGAAACTCATGGCAGTGGAACACCTGGCAGTGGAACACCTGGCAGTGAAACTCCTGGCAGTGAAACTCCTGGCAGTGGAACACCTGGCAGTGGAACACCTGGCAGTGGAACACCTGGCAGTGAAACTCATGGCAGTGGAACACCTGGCAGTGGAACACCTGGCAGTGGAACTCCTGGCAGTGAAACTCATGGCAGTGGAACACCTGGCAGTGGAACACCTGGCAGTGGAACACCTGGCAGTGGAACTCGTGGCAGTGGAACTCCTGGCAGTGAAACTCATGGCAGTGGAACACCTGGCAGTGGAACACCTGGCAGTGGAACACCTGGCAGTGGAACACCTGGCAGTGGAACTCGTGGCAGTGGAACTCGTGGCAGTGGAACACCTGGCAGTGGAACACCTGGCAGTGGAACACCTGGCAGTGAAACTCATGGCAGTGGAACACCTGGCAGTGGAACACCTGGCAGTGGAACACCTGGCAGTCGAACTCGTGGCAGTGGAACACGTGGCAGTGAAACACCTGGCAGTGGAACTCCTGGCAGTGAAACTCCTGGCAGTGGAACACCTGGCAGTGGAACTCCTGGCAGTGGAACTCGTGGCAGTGGAACACCTGGCAGTGGAACTCCTGGCAGTGAAACTCCTGGCAGTGAAACACCTGGCAGTGGAACACCTGGCAGTGGAACTCCTGGCAGTGGAACTCGTGGCAGTGGAACACCTGGCAGTGGAACACCTGGCAGTGGAACTTGTGGCAGTGGAACACCTGGCAGTGGAACACCTGGCAGTGGAACTTGTGGCAGTGGAACACCTGGCAGTGGAACACCTGGCAGTGGAACTCGTGGCAGTGGAACACCTGGCAGTGGAACTCGTGGCAGTGGAACACCTGGCAGTGGAACTCGTGGCAGTGGAACTTGTGGCAGTGGAACTCCTGGCAGTGAAACTCCTGGCAGTGAAACTCATGGCAGTGGAACTTGTGGCAGTGGAACTCGTGGCAGTGGAACTTGTGGCAGTGGAACACCTGGCAGTGGAACTCGTGGCAGTGGAACTTGTGGCAGTGGAACTCCTGGCAGTGAAACTCCTGGCAGTGAAACTCATGGCAGTGGAACTTGTGGCAGTGGAACTCGTGGCAGTGGAACTTGTGGCAGTGGAACACCTGGCAGTGGAACACCTGGCAGTGGAACTCGTGGCAGTGGAACACCTGGCAGTGGAACACCTGGCAGTGGAACACCTGGCAGTGGAACACCTGGCAGTGGAACTTGTGGCAGTGAAACTCATGGCAGTGGAACTTGTGGCAGTGGAACACCTGGCAGTGGAACACCTGGCAGTGGAACTCGTGGCAGTGGAACACCTGGCAGTGGAACACCTGGCAGTGGAACACCTGGCAGTGGAACACCTGGCAGTGGAACACCTGGCAGTGGAACTTGTGGCAGTGGAACACCTGGCAGTGGAACACCTGGCAGTGGAACACCTGGCAGTGGAACTCGTGGCAGTGGAACACCTGGCAGTGGAACTCGTGGCAGTGGAACTTGTGGCAGTGGAACACCTGGCAGTGGAACTCGTGGCAGTGGAACTTGTGGCAGTGGAACACCTGGCAGTGGAACTCGTGGCAGTGGAACTTGTGGCAGTGGAACACCTGGCAGTGGAACACCTGGCAGTGGAACTCGTGGCAGTGGAACTTGTGGCAGTGGAACTCCTGGCAGTGAAACTCCTGGCAGTGAAACTCATGGCAGTGGAACTTGTGGCAGTGGAACACCTGGCAGTGGAACACCTGGCAGTGGAACTTGTGGCAGTGGAACACCTGGCAGTGGAACTTGTGGCAGTGGAACACCTGGCAGTGGAACACCTGGCAGTGGAACTCGTGGCAGTGGAACACCTGGCAGTGGAACTCCTGGCAGTGAAACTCATGGCAGTGGAACTCCTGGCAGTGAAACTCATGGCAGTGGAAATCCTGAACCAGGGCTTCTGGTTCCTAAATTAGGTCAGAGATGAATCTGAAATTCTGTCAAATGAACTGAATCTGATAAAATCTCACACCTATTATGCTGTAATATGTCTCAGTGTGTCTCTCCAGCTGTGATTGATGTTTCCACCCCTTCTGATGGGCCCAGTCCACTGGACAGTTTGAGACTCCGCCTCTCATCAGACACACTGGTCAGTAAATCGCAGTCATACGTCCACGTGTCCACTACACGTCTGCACATCTGCCATAAATCAACCTGCCGTCTTATGTCTGTGCGTCTATGCTGATGTAAGTTATGTCAACCAGGACAAAACACTGAGTGATGAAGCTGAATGGAACGACAAGAACTGGAAGACCGTCATCCGGATGCTGCCAGGAGTGGAGAGCTTCAGAAAGGTTCAGGTGAGAACATACAATCTGACGCTAAAACCTGAAGTTGGTCAGGCAGCTGTTCAAGTTCCTTGCATCAGAACCTGTTCTTATCTAAACAACAAACAGAACCAGGACCCCATATCCAGCAGCAGAACCTGGTTCTTGGCATCAGTCAGCTGGTTCTGATGATGTGGTGTTTAAAAGTGGGCTGTCTTTGACCCAGAAACCTAGTTCTGCTGACTGAATCAGAACAGGCTACCGTCTCCTTGACCCGATCCATCTGTATTCTTCTGCAGAGACTGGACGCTGCAGAGTCTCCAGACAGCAAGCTGCAGGCTCCCAGGGACCCACTGGAGGTTCAGGTCAGTGAGCAGAGAAAATGAGTTTGTCTGAAACATCCAGAACTCCTCTGATCTGGGTCAATCCAATCCAATCCAGTTTATTTATAAAGCACCGTTAAAAACAACAAAGTTGACCAAAGTGCTGTACAGAAGAAACAATAAAACATACATATTTACATAATAATTGGGGCATCAGCACATTGTTAATAGTAAAACAACCCTTTAAATTAGTAAAACGCCAAAGAGAAAAAATGAGTCTTCAGACAAGACTTAAAAACAAGAAGCGATTCAGCCTGTCTAATGTACAGGGGCAGCTTATTCCACAACTTGGGACCAATAACAGAAAAAGCTCGGTCACCTCTCAGTTTACGCTTCATCTTAGGAACCACAAGCAGAAGTTGATCTGTGGACCTCAGAGAGCGTGTAGGGGAATACCTCACCAGCAGGTCTGACAGGTAGCGAGGGGCCAGACCGTTCAGGCATTTAAAAACAAATAAAAGAATTTTAAAATCAATTCTGTAACGGACAGGGAGCCAGTGAAGGGAAGACAAAATTGGTAAAACATGGTCAGACTTTCGAGATCCAGTTAAAAGACGCGCTGCAGCGTTCTGCACCAGCTGCAGCCGTGCGAGAGAGGACTGACTGATCCCACAGTACAGGGCGTTACAATAATCAAGCCGTGTGGTTACAAAAGCATGGATCAAAATTTCAAAATCATGTCGTGAGACAGGTTTTGTTCTTATTTAACCCTTTCATACACAGAACCTGTGTTAATTTTTAAACTCTGGTTTCTGAGATGAATCATCCTGTTTTTAGTTCAAGTTGCTCAAACTTTATTCAGACAGCATCAATTCACAACATCAGAAACTTTCCAGTTGATTCAGGCCAAAACCTACGGTGGCTGGGAAGTGCAAAACAAATTGAAATATAAAAAACACATTTCAAAATTCAAAAGCAAAATTACATTTTGAAAACCAATTCACAATATGACAGTAGTAAAAAGAAGCACAACGGTCTGACATGATTTGTAAAAATGGACAAGCAGGAATTGAATTTCAATTCAATTCAACTTTATTTATACAGCGTCAAATCACGGCAATGCCATCTCAAGACGCTTTACAGACAGAGAAGAAAACATAATGAAGGCCAATTCATAACAGCCTATATAAGGAAACCAACAGATTGAGTTGGAGGATCCTGCTGAGACAGGAGACATACATGTTAATGATGCAACACTGTTATGGGGGGTGGGGGGGGATAAAAGAGAGAGATAAAGAGAAAAAGAAAGAAGCTCAGTGTATCAGGAAATGTCCCTCAGCAGTCTAAACCTATAGCAGCATAACTAAGGGATGCTAACCATCCCTAGCTATAGGACTTATCAAAAAGATAAGTCTTCAGCCTAGTCTTAAAGGTGGGGAGGGTGTCTGCTTCCCTAACACTAACTGGGAGCTTATTCCATAAGAGAGGGGCCTGATAACCAAAGGCTCTGCCTCCTGCTCGGCTCTTTGAGACTCTAGGAACCACAAGTAAGCCTGCAGTCTGCGAACGAAGTACTCTGCTTGGTATATAAGGAACTATGAGGTCTTTGATATATAGTGGTGCCTGGTTGTGGAGGGCTTTATATGTAAGGAGAAGGATTTTAACCCGAACAGCTGCAGTACAGCCCTGTGCTTAAACCGCTGCACTGACTAAACTCTTGCAGATAAACTACAAAATCTTGGTCTTCTACAAAATGATGCCACTGTGCCACTTCCGGTGTTAAAGCCCTTCCTTTCCGCATAAAGCTGCCTTTTTGGGATTTTTTGGGATTCGTAAAAGTGTTCTGCGAATTGTAGATTGTCTCGGCTCTTTTAAAAAGTGTTTCCTGAAATACAAACTTGTTTCCTCAAATGGGAATTTGTTTTCTTAATTTTTTTTAATTTATTTTTTGTTTCCTGAAAATTTAAAAATGTTTCTTGAAACATAAATGTGTTTTTAAAATTGTATATTTGTTTCCAAAAAAGGGAATTTATTTTTTATTTAAATTAGTTTTTATTCATTCATTATCCTAACCTCTTCGTCCAATAAAGGGTCACGTTGTTGGAGTTGGAGTCTATCCCAGCAGTCTGGGTACACCATGGACAGCTCGCCAGTCCATCGCAGGGCCACACAAACCAATTAACCTAACATGCATGGTGGAGGGAGCCGGAGAGAGAACATGCAAACTCCACACAGAAAGGCCAAGCCTCGCCCCAGCCGAGGGTCGAACCAGGGACCTTCTTGCTGTGAGGCCACAGTGCTAACCATTAGCCACCTATTCCATCATGCAGCCATCAAAACCAGTTCATCATAAATCACCCCAGTGCCTCCTGGTACATCGTGGGAGGTCCCCTGCAGTCTAAACCTGTAATAGTATCACTTCTTCTCAGGAAGCTCCTTCAGGGTATCCTGGTGAGAAGTGTCCAGCTCACATTAGTTGAAAACAGGGGAGCCTCAGGGATCGGTGCTCGGCCCTCTTCTCTTTCCACTATACATCTCCTCACTTGGTGCAGTCGTAAACTCTCACGGCTTCTCCTATCACTATTATGCTGATGACACTCAGCTTTTCCTTTCCTTTCCTCCAGATGACACAACCGTCTCAATGAGAATATCAGCTTGTCTTGCTGATATCTCTGCATGGATGAAGGATCACCACCTTCAGCTCAATCTGTCCAAGACAGAGCTCATTGTCTGTCCAGCCGATCCTTCCTTACATCCGCAATTAAGTGTGAAGCTTGACTCTATCACACTTGTTCCTACGTCTGCTGCCTGGAATCTGGGTGATTTGGTGGATGACCAGCTGACCTTTAAGGTCCATGTTGCCTCGGTTGCCCGTACCTGACGACATGCTCTCTACAACATCAAGAGAATCAGACGTACCTGACAGAACTCACGACTCAGCTTCTGGTTCAGGTTCTGGTCATCTCACACATTGATTACTGCAGTTCCCTACTGGCAGGTCTGCCTGCATGCTGGTTAAACCTCTGCAGATGATCCAGAACCAGCAGCGCGTCTGGTTTTCAACCAACCCAAACTGGTTCATGTCACTCCGCTGCTGATCCCACTTCACTGGCTTCCAGTTGCAGAGCTTCAGATTCAAAGCTCTGCTTCTGGTTTACAAAACAACTCAAACGTCTCCCGTCTACCTTCACTCCCTAATCCAGACCTACACTCCCTCTCCACAGCTACGTTCCACCAGTGAAAGACGCCTCGTGTTACCACCACAACGTGGGACTAAATCACCAGCCAGACTCTTTCCCTCTGTTGTTCCACGATGGTGGAATGATCTCCCAAACTCTGTCCGCTCTGCAGAGTCCCTGTCTACTTTCAGACCCAGCTGAAGACTCAGCTCTTCAAGCAGAACTTCAACACTTAGTTTAGCTGTATTTGTTGGAAAGTTGGAGAACTTAGCCCAGTTCTTTGCAACAAACTTTATGGTATTAATTCTTTGTATTGTAACATCGGTGGTATTATGGGATGGGAGAAAAAAGCCTGAAGCTTCATGGAAGGACCTGCGTCCAACAGGACAGTCCACCAGAACCTTCCTACCATGTCCTCTACTGTCTGATTTCCTGCTTGTGTTGTTCTCACTCAGATGTAAGTCGCTTTGGATAAAAGCGTCTAAATGACTGTAGAATAGAATAGAATAGAATAGAATAGATACACACCCCAATATACAGGCTTTTTCTGGAAGTTTTCATTAATAAAATGCTGAGTAGCATCAATTCTAAAAGCCAAAGTAAATCCAGATATGTTCAAACATGTCCGGAACTCTTACCCGCAACGCCGCCTTTATATTTATATTTTTTTACCTGTCCAGCATCACAGCATACTGTACGGCAATCTGTATGCCATATTTTTGCCAGACAGATTTGCTCCTCTCATCCACCCCCCCTCCCCAACAAGGTTGCCTTTATGAATCCCACATGCACCTCAACATTTGCCACAAGGCTCCGCCTCCTTTTCAGCCCTCGACACCCCCACATCAGCCATAAATGGTCGATGCAAAGTAGCTCATAAATAAAAATGTGTATGTAAATGAGCAGCTGTTATTTCATGGTTTACGATGAAAAACACGGAGAAAAGAGCAGATAAACAGTTTCACCGAGGCAACATCCATATTTCGCTGACTGAGGTGATAGTCACATGTGAGCTGCATATTATCGGAAAGCAGCGTTTCAGTGACACCGTAGATCCTTCCAGCAGGATGAGAGCAGGTATATGTGGTGATTCTTTGTGGAAAACCTGCAAACTGTGTGTTAATGTTGGTGCCATGGTTCTGGTCTGCCTCTTCAACTCATGCCTTAATTGGGCATGCTTCCTGCTGACGTTGACGGTGGTCCGGGTTACACGGTGCGTCCGCTGTTGCGGAGTCATCGCTGTAGGGTCCAGTATCTGGTCGATTGGGAGGATAATGGCCCTGAGGAGCGTTCTTGGGTTCTCTCTGATCACACAGTTCATTCCTGTCCAGCAAAAGGAAGGGCTCAACAGCCATGAGGGGGTGCTGTTGTCACACGACAACCCCCATATCGACTGGACTTCAGGGAAAATCGATGGATGGGGCAACCAATGCCTGAATACTTGTCTGCGTGCTGGCCCTACTGTTTCTGATCATCTTGTCACCAAGGAGGAAGAGTTTCTAGATCTGTCGGGTGTTCCTGAGCTTTATCTGCATCTTAAAGAAATGCTCAATAAAGCCAAAGGCACGCTGCCTTCTCACAGGCCATATGATTGTGCTATCAATCTGCTCTTTGGAACTACTCCTCCACGAGGATGTCTGTATTCCCTCTCAGCCCTGAGCATGAGGCCATGCAAACATACTTACTTGAAACTCTGACTGCAGGACGTATCTGTCCATCTCCATCGCTAACTGGTGCTGGCTTCTTTTTTGTTGGCAGAAAAGATGGGGGTCTACACCCATGTATAGACTTTTGTGGTCCTAGCCAGACCGCTATTAAGAATTAATATCCGCTTCCACTTATGACTTCAGCTTTTGTACTCCTCCAGGGTGCTACCATTTTCACCAAGCTTGACCTGCAAACGCCTGTCACCTGGTCAGAATGAGAGGAGGGGATGAGTGGAAGACTGCATTCAATACACCTGTTGGTCATTATGAGTATCTGGTCGTTCCATTTGGTCTCACCAACGCTCCAACTGTGTTCCAGAACTTGATCGAACTTGATGTGCTTGGGGATATGTTGAACAAGTTTGTTTTTATCTATCTGGATGATATCCTGGTTTTCTCCAAATCTGAGACAGAACATGTGGAACATGTTTGTAAGGTTATTCAGCGCTTGCTTCAGAATTACTTGTTTGTTAAAGCAGAGAAGTGTCAGGTTCATTCTTGCGCAATCTCTTATTTGGTCAGATTGAAATGGACTCAACTAAAGTGGATGCAGTCAGGAACTGGTATACCCCAGAGAACCACAAGACTCCACAACGTTTCCTTGTGTTTGCTAATTTCTAACAATGTTTCATGCGACATTACAGCACTGTGCACAGTCCCTTGCATCATCTCACTTCCAGTAAAGTTTAGTTTGCCTGGTCAACTGAAGCAGATGTAGCTTTCCAACAACTCAAGGACCTATTCTTATCCGCTCCCATCCTTATCCTGACCGCCAGGTAATCCTGGAGGCGGGTGCCTCAGACCAGGGTGCAGGTGCTGTTCTTTCCCAACGAGCTGAAAAGGATAACAAGGTTCATCCCGGTGGAATTTTCTCTCACCGCTTTTCCCCTGCTGAACGCAGTTTCAGCATAGGGGACAGGGAACTGCCAGCAGGGAAACTAGCACTCCGACTGATCATAAGGACCTGGAGTACCTCAAAACCGCTAACTGTCTTAATCCCAGTTAGGCACAATGGCCATTATTCATTATTTCCACCTTTCTTATCTTCCTGGTTCGAGAAATGTTAAAGCAGATGCTCTGTCCAGACAGCGTGACCCTTCTGACTCTGACACTCCTCCATACTACATCCTGCCACATATCCTCTGTGGGGCTCTGTGTTACTCGCATGGATATTGAGGGAAAGAAGTCCTGAAAGCACATGCTCCAGCCCCTTTCCTGCCCCCCTAAGAAGCTTCATGTGCCGGACCATCTCCATTCCAGAGTGATTAACTGGTGCCACTCTTCCCGATTCTCGTGCCACCCTGGTGTTGCTCGTATAAGTTTTGTTGTGAGGCAGTGATTTTGGTGGTCCACTCTGATGTTTGACATCAAGGAGTTTGTGAGTGCCTGTCCTGTATGTGCACAATGCAAATCTTCAAGAAGACTCATCAGGATTATTAAGACTGCTTCCTGTCCACGTTGCCTCTGGTCTCGCATCTCCTTGGATTTTGTCACTGGCACGTTCCCTGTCCAATGGTTACACAACCATTGTGGATCGTGGCCCATTCTGTTCCCCTACTCAAGCTCCCTTCGGCCAAGGAGACCGCTGAACTGCTCGTGTCTCATGTGTTCCGTATCCACGGTATTCCTGAAGACATTGTATCAGACTGTGGCTAACCCTCAATACACAGCAAAGTTCTGAGCTGAATTCGGCGTCTTGGGGTCTCGACCAGCTTGTCACCAGGTTTCCATCCTGGTGACAAGCTGGAGAGACGACACCAAGAATTAGACGGGCTTCTCTGTTCCTCTGATCCGACATCCTGGTCTCAGAATGTTATCTGGGTGGAGCTGCCGACCTGTCAGCGTGGCAGACTAAATAAAACTTAGTTTTATTTCCCCTGAACCAGAACCAGAGCCAGCGTAGGTCTGGGTCAGAGTCTGCATGAGGCACCGCACATCCTCCCTCACGTTGGTTTTTTATAAATCACAAACTTTGCATGAAAAATGATGTCCAGCAGTTTCAGGGCCGTTTTGTGCGCATGTAGCGGTCATAGATGAGACTCCTGGTCTGATCCAGTCTCATCTGATCTGCTTTCAGTCCTGCAGGTCCAGTAAACATGCAGCAGGATCTCCTCTGAAAAGAACGGAGCTGCACACATCTGACCAAGGTAACACACACACACACACACACACACACACACATATACATACATGCACACGATCACTAAGCTGTTCTGGAACATTCCAGACATGACATAACCCAGGTAACACAACCCTGTAATGTGACATCACACCCTGTCCTTCATCATAACCCAACCTCCTCAGACCCGTCATGCTGCGTGGTGGTTCCGGGTCAGGAAACAGTTCTGGAGATCTATAAAGGCCAATCTGGACTTGGACTCAGTATTGTTGGAGGAAGAGACACACAACTGGTAACACACACACAGTCCTGTCTAAGATGTCAGGTGAGGACCAGGTAAATGAACCTGCAGAGGGAGGACATGGTGTTTATTTGTGTGTAAGGCCATTGGACATGTATCCACTGAGTTCTTTGGCATTGCCCCGCTTCTCTGAGGACGTCTGAGCATGTAAATAACCAATAAAATAAAATTTAAAGAAAGCTGGCCAGAATGTCCTGCTTTGCAAAGAGGTCCTCATTCCAACTACAGAAAATTCACAGATTATTGTGATGATAGTAGAACAATCACCAAAGTGCTCTCTCACACACCTACACGTCTGCACCAGGACGCCATCGTGATCCATGAGGTTTATGAAGAAGGAGCTGCAGCCAGAGATGGGCGGCTCTGGCCCGGAGACCAGATTCTGGAGGTACTGCTCAAACTGCTGATGGTTCTTCTTGGGGAGGAGAACCTGATGGTGGACCAACCTGAATCAGCTATGTCCCAGGCTCTGCTAGTCAAACTCAGGTGATCATTTCTTCTATGTCCAGGTGAACGGCGTGGACCTCCGCGGAGCCTCTCACCAGGAAGCCATTGCTATTTTGCGTCAGACGCCAGCGAAAGTCCTTCTGACGGTTCTGAGAGACGAAGCTCAGTACCGAGATGAGGAGAACCTGGATGTGTTTAAGGTGGACCTGCAGAAGAAGAGCGGCAGAGGACTGGGACTCAGCATCGTAGGGAAGAGGTCTGCCTTAAAAAAACCATCCAGACCCAGTTCTATGTAGGGAGGAGACGGGTCAGGACCGGTCGGGACCGGTCACGCCGGGTCAGGACAGTTCTGGTCCAGTTCGGGACCGGTCGGGACCGGTCACGCCGGGTCAGGACAGTTCTGGTCCAGTTCGGGACCGGTCACGCCGGGTCAGGACAGTTCAGGTCCAGTTCGGGACCGGTCGGGACCGGTCACGCCGGGTCAGTCCAATCCAATCCAATCCAACTTTATTTGTAAAGCACTTTAAAACAACCACAGTGGACCAAAGTGCTGTACAGAAGAATAAGACATAAAACAGCTATACAATTAAAACAATAAACAAAAACAAAACAAAAAAAATAAATAAATAATAAAAATAAAATAAAAATAATAGTACATTCAACATCTCACATGGTGTCAAAAGCCAAGGAGAAAAGATGGGTTTTAAGATGAGATTTAAAAACAGACAGAGAGGAGGCCTGTCTGATGTGGAGAGGCAGATCATTCCATAGTTTAGGAGCTGCCACAGCAAAGGCACGGTCACCTCTCAGCTTGCGCTTCGTTTTAGGTACACTCAGGAGCAGTTGATCAGCTGACCTGAGAGAGCGGGGGGGTGTATAAGGCTGCAGCAGCTCGGAAAGGTAGGGCGGGGCAAGACCATTGAGGGATTTAAAAGTAAATAAAAGAATTTTAAAACTGATCCTAAAACGTATGGGCAGCCAGTGAAGTGAGGCTAAAATGGGGGAAATGTGCTCGTGTTTACGTGTGCCAGTTAAAAGACGTGCAGCAGCATTTTGCACCATCTGAAGACGGGCCACGGAGGACCCACTAACCCCCACATAAAGTGCATTACAGTAATCCAGCCTAGTGGTCACAAAGGCGTGGATTACTGTTTCGAAGTGCTGCCTTGAAAGAATAGGTTTAATTTTGGCCAGCTGCCTCAACTGGAAGAAGCTCGATTTAACGACTGAACTGATCTGACAGTCGAGCTTGAGATCAGTATCCACTTTAACCCCAAGATTTGTGATGGTTGGCTTAATGAACTGGGCCAAGGGACCCAGATCTACAAGGGGGGCCCCAGTGGTGCCACCAAGAACCATCACCTCTGTCTTTTTCTCATTAAAATTTAAAAAGTTTATAGCCATCCAGGCCTTTATGTCGTCAAGACACCTGAGTAGTGGTTTAACAGAATATGCATCTTTCTTTTTGAGAGGGACATAAATCTGACTGTCATCTGCGTAACAGTGGAAAGAAATACCATGCTTCCTAAGTATGGAACCAAGTGGAAGCAAGTAGAGAGAAAAGAGAAGAGGGCCTAAAACTGAGCCCTGTGGGACCCCACATGAGAGACGAGCAGAGGAGGACACAGAGTCACCAAGGCTGACACAGAAAGTTCGATCAGCCAAGTATGACCTGAACCACTCCAGTGCTACACCCCTGACACCCACCCACTGTTTCAGACGAGAGATTAAAAGTTCATGGTCCACTGTGTCAAATGCAGCAGTTAAATCTAGAAGCACAAGAATAACACAATCACCGGAGTCAGTAGCTAAAAAGATATCATTAAAAACTCTTAGAAGAGCTGATTCGGTGCTGTGCAAGGTTTTAAAACCAGATTGGAAGACCTCAAGAATTTTTTGCTCTTCCAGAAAAACCATTAATTGGCTGCAAACTATCTTCTCGAGGATTTTTGAGATAAAAGGCAATTTAGAGATAGGCCTGTAATTTGCAAGAACAGTAGTATCTAGTCCTGTTTTTTTAATCAAAGGTTGCACTACTGCATGTTTGAAATTTCCAGGGACCACACCTGAGGACAAACTGCTATTGATAAGGGTCAGAACAGAGGACCCTATAGTGGGGAAAACCTCTTTAAATAGCCGAGGAGGGACCACATCATTCGGAGAACCTGAGGGCTTTAACTGACCAACAGTCTTCTGTAACAAGGACAGAGTCACAGATCCAAACCTGTCGAAGACAGCAGAGCAGGGCACAGAGACTGAAGTGTCATAGGCAGAGGGTGAGATTGAAGCCCTAGTGGAGGCAACCTTATCAATGAAAAAGTGAAGAAAATTTTCACACACAGCAGGGGAGGACTCGAGACAGACAGTCTGTGGGGCATTAAGAACAGAGTCAATGGTTTTAAACAAAACACGAGGCTTATGACAGTTAGACATAATAATATCAGAGAAATGCTTCCTTTTAGCATCTTTCACAGTTGTCTGATAATGACGCCAGCAGTCCCTTAAAATTTGATATGACACCTGCAGTTTGTCCCTTTTCCACTTCCGCTCAGCTCTACGGCACTCGCGTCTGACAGCACGAGTTGCGTCATTCAGCCAGGGCTCAGATTTAGTCCTAGACTGCCTGGTTTTTAACGGAACCACGGTGTCTAAAACAGAGCGGCAGGTGGAATGAAACCATGAGCTAAGCTCCTCCGTATCGTTGTCCATACACTCAGTGACACAGTTGTGAGTCTGACTGACAGTTCAGGTCCAGTTCGGGACTGGTCGGGACCGGTCACGCCGGGTCGGGACCGGTCACGCCGGGTCAGGACAGTTCAGGTCCAGTTCGGGACCGGTCGGGACCGGTCACGCCGGGTCAGGACCGGTCACGCCGGGTCAGGACAGTTCTGGTCCAGTTCGGGACCGGTCACGCCGGGTCAGGACAGTTCTGGTCCAGTTCGGGACCGGTCGGGACCGGTCACGCCGGGTCAGGACAGTTCTGGTCCAGTTCGGGACCGGTCGGGACCGGTCACGCCGGGTCAGGACAGTTAAGGTCCAGTTCGGGACCGGTCGGGACCGGTCACGCCGGGTCAGGACAGTTAAGGTCCAGTTCGGGACCGGTCGGGACCGGTCACGCCGGGTCAGGACAGTTTTAGGTCCAGTTCGGGACCGGTCGGGACCGGTCACGCCGGGTCAGGACAGTGTAGGTCCAGTTCGGGACCGGTCGGGACCGGTCACGCCGGGTCGGGACCGGTCACGCCGGGTCAGGACAGTTCAGGTCCAGTTCGGGACTGGTCGGGACCGGTCACGCCGGGTCAGGACAGTGTAAGTCCAGTTCGGGACTGGTCGGGACCGGTCACGCCGGGTCAGGACAGTGTAAGTCCAGTTCGGGACTGGTCGGGACCGGTCACGCCGGGTCGGGACCGGTCACGCCGGGTCAGGACAGTTCAGGTCCAGTTCGGGACTGGTCGGGACCGGTCACGCCGGGTCAGGACAGTGTAAGTCCAGTTCGGGACCGGTCGGGACCGGTCACGCCGGGTCAGGACAGTTTAGGTCCAGTTCGGGACCGGTCGGGACCGGTCACGCCGGGTCAGGACAGTTTTAGGTCCAGTTCGGGACCGGTCGGGACCGGTGACGCCGGGTCAGGACAGTGTAGGTCCAGTTGAACTGTCCTGACCCGGCGTCACCGGTCCCGACCGGTCCCGAACTGGACCTAAAACTGTCCTGACCCGGTCGGGACCGGTCACGCCGGGTCAGGACAGTTCTGGTCCAGTTCGGGACCGGTCGGGACCGGTCACGCCGGGTCAGGACAGTTTTAGGTCCAGTTCGGGACCGGTCGGGACCGGTGACGCCGGGTCAGGACAGTTCAGGTCCAGTTCGGGACTGGTCGGGACCTGTCACGCCGGGTCGGGACCGGTCACGCCGGGTCAGGACAGTTTTAGGTCCAGTTCGGGACCGGTCGGGACCGGTGACGCCGGGTCAGGACAGTTCAGGTCCAGTTCGGGACCGGTCGGGACCGGTCACGCCGGGTCAGGACAGTTCTGGTCCAGTTCGGGACCGGTCGGGACCGGTGACGCCGGGTCAGGACAGTTCTGGTCCAGTTCGGGACCGGTCGGGACCGGTCACGCCGGGTCAGGACAGTTTGAGGTCCAGTTCAGGACTGGTCGGGACCGGTCACGCCGGGTCAGGACAGTTTTAGGTCCAGTTCGGGACCGGTCGGGACCGGTGACGCCGGGTCAGGACAGTTCAGGTCCAGTTCGGGACCGGTCACGCCGGGTCAGGACAGTTCAGGTCCAGTTCGGGACGGGTCGGGACCGGTCACGCCAGGTCAGGACAGTTTTAGGTCCAGTTCGGGACCGGTCGGGACCGGTGACGCCGGGTCAGGACAGTTCTGGTCCAGTTCGGGACTGGTCGGGACCGGTCACGCCGGGTCGGGACAGTTCAGGTCCAGTTCGGGACCGGTCGGGACCGGTCACGCCGGGTCAGGACAGTTCAGGTCCAGTTCGGGACTGGTCGGGACCGGTCACGCCGGGTCGGGACAGTTCAGGTCCAGTTCGGGACCGGTCGGGACCGGTCACGCCGGGTCAGGACAGTTCAGGTCCAGTTCGGGACAGGTCGGGACCGGTCACGCCGGGTCAGGACAGTGTAGGTCCAGTTCGGGACCGGTCGGGACCGGTCACGCCGGGTCAGGACAGTTCAGGTCCAGTTCGGGACCGGTCGGGACCGGTCACGCCGGGTCAGGACAGTTCAGGTCCAGTTCGGGACCGGTCGGGACCGGTCACGCCGGGTCAGGACAGTTCAGGTCCAGTTCGGGACCGGTCGGGACCGGTCACGCCGGGTCAGGACAGTTCAGGTCCAGTTCGGGACCGGTCGGGACCGGTCACGCCGGGTCAGGACAGTTCTGGTCCAGTTCGGAACTTGTCGGGACCGGTCACGCCGGGTCAGGACAGTTTTAGGTCCAGTTCGGGACTGGTCGGGACCGGTCACGCCGGGTCAGGACAGTTTTAGGTCCAGTTCGGGACCGGTCGGGACCGGTCACGCCGGGTCAGGACAGTGTAGGTCCAGTTCGGGACCGTTCGGGACCGGTCACGCCGGGTCAGGACAGTTCTGGTCCAGTTCGGGACCGGTCACGCCGGGTCAGGACAGTTCTGGTCCAGTTCGGGACCGGTCGGGACCGGTCACGCCGGGTCAGGACAGTTCTGGTCCAGTTCGGGACTGGTCGGGACCTGGTAAACTTGTCACTGATCAGATGTATTGATCAGGTTAAAAATGGGATTTTCCAGATCTTACTTTAGTTATATGAAGTTTCACGTTTGTCTTCTCTGGTCGTGACGTTTCCGTGTGTGAAACACACGATGAACCTCCCTGACAGGAGCGGCAGCGGCGTGTTCATCTCCGAGGTGGTGCGAGGGGGCGCCGCTGAGCTGGATGGCCGACTGATGCAGGGAGACCAGATCCTGTCCGTTAACGGAGAAGACACCAGACATGCCTCCCAGGAATCTGTGGCAGCAGTCCTGAAGGTGATCGGCTGTAGCACTGGACAGGTTCTGGACTGGTTTCTAGACACTAATCTGGAGACCTGATCCATTCTCAGGTCCACAAAACATGAGAATCAAATTTTGTATTGATCAATTAATCCTCTGTGTGTGTCCTGCAGTGTGCTCGGGGTCTTGTCTCGTTGGAACTTGGACGTCTCAAAGCTGCTTCCTGGATTTCATCCAGACACAACTCGCAGAGAAGCCGAGTAAGTTCTCCTGCTGGGACGTGGTCTCTTCCTCAGACCAGGGGCTTCATGTCCAGCGAATCCAAACGCCGTGCTCCAGGCATCGGATGAATACGTTTTGTGGATCTGTGCGTTCCGCCACACAGACTCTTGTCATTAGAAAGTGACAGACTGCAAAGCAGCGAAATGCTCCTTTCTGACCTGAAACGTTCCTGGAAAGTGTCCCAAGTCCAAACGGACTTAAAGACGAACTTCAGGCATTCGGAAGTAACACAGATTACCCCACCGTATCTGCAGAGCTGCTGGATTGAAATCAATCTGATCAGGCTGCTAATCGTGCAAAGCATGCTGGGAAGCTCCGCCCACCTGTCTTCAACACACTAAACATGTCTGTTGCTGTTTGATCCTCTGATTCGACCACATCAGTTCCATTTTCTGTCAAATATTCCACTTTTTTACGTTTCTGGTGTCGTTGAGGCTGAAATGAGAGAAAACGCGTCGTATGATTCTTGATGTTTGCGTGTTACTGGGAGCAGACGAGGCGTCAGGCGGGATTTGTCATCAACAGATGCGGGCACACGAAGAGATTCATTCATCTGAATGATTTTGGGCGTAAGGTCTTTTCTATGTTTGGTTGTTCGTCGCCTTGCAGCAGGAAATCCACGCTAGTCTGTGGCCACAAGGCCCCTGGTTTCCTTCTGGGACCGGTTGTACTGCTGGGACCAGGTCTCCTAATGAACCTGGCTCCCTGTACCTACCAACCCCTTTGGGACCAGGTCTCCTGCTGAACCTGGCTCCCTGTACCTACTAACCCCTTTGGGACCAGGTCTCCTGCTGAACCTGGCTCCCTGTACCTACTAACCCCTTTGGGACCAGGTCTCCTGCTGAACCTGGCTCCCTGTACCTACCAACCCCTTTGGGACCAGGTCTCCTGCTGAACCTGGCTCCCTGTACCTACCAACCCCTTTGGGACCAGGTCTCCTGCTGAACCTGGCTCCCTGTACCTACCAACCCCTTTGGGACCAGGTCTCCTGCTGAACCTGGCTCCCTGTACCTACCAACCCCTTTGGGACCAGGTCTCCTTATTGGACCGGTTCTGTTGAGCTTCAGATCTTGCTGATATTAATAAAGTCTGTTTCTCTTAGGTGAGCGCTGTCAGCAGGTACAGCTCAGGTGTTCCAGCTTCAGCCCTTCCTCAGACCCCAGCGTCATGTGACCCACCTACCTCAACCCCCCCTCTTAACAACAACAACCAGCCCGGCAGTGACATCACTTCCTCTGCTGGTAGAAACCTTCAGTCTTCCGATGCTTCTGATTATTGATCAGTGACAACAAATATCTTATGGGGTAATGTTTGACTGTGTGCAGGTGTGGACGCAGGTGTCCGGACGGTGGACATCATCAGGGTAAAGTTGTCTCACACTCCTGTTATCTTCCATCCAGGTTGATGCAGCTGAGTTAATAAATGAGTTTCTACTGACGTTCTGTGTTTAAGTCATTCTCAATCAATTATCAAATCCAGTTTCAATTTCACCATGTTGGAAAGTCCTGCAAAAGGTCCAACGTGTTCCACACAGAACCCAGAGCAAAGTCCTGCAAAAGGTCCAACGTGTTCCACACAGAACCCAGAGCTAAGTCCTGCAAACGGTCCAACGTGTTCCACACAGAACCCAGAGCTAAGTCCTGCAAAAGGTCCAACGTGTTCCACACAGAACCCAGAGCTAAGTCCTGCAAAAGGTCCAACGTGTTCCACACAGAACCCAGAGCAAAGTCCTGCAAACGGTCCAATGTGTTCCACACGGAACCCAGAGCAAAGTCCTGCAAACGGTCCAATGTGTTCCACACGGAACCCAGAGCAAAGTCCTGCAAAAGGTCCAACGTGTTCCACACAGAACCCAGAGCTAAGTCCTGCAAACGGTCCAATGTGTTCCACACAGAACCCAGAGCATAGTCCTGCAAACGGTCCAACGTGTTCCACACGGAACCCAGAGCAAAGTCCTGCAAACGGTCCAACGTGTT
Organism: Telmatherina bonti; assembly: GCF_933228915.1. Taxonomy (NCBI): domain Eukaryota; kingdom Metazoa; phylum Chordata; class Actinopteri; order Atheriniformes; family Telmatherinidae; genus Telmatherina; species Telmatherina bonti. The sequence goes on along the minus strand of NC_136626.1, from coordinate 2,120,630 downwards.
CCACACAGAACCCAGAGCAAAAGGTCCAACGTGTTCCACACAGAACCCAGAGCTAAGTCCTGCAAACGGTCCAACGTGTTCCACACGGAACCCAGAGCAAAGTCCTGCAAACGGTCCAACGTGTTCCACACAGAACCCAGAGCTAAGTCCTGCAAACGGTCCAACGTGTTCCACACGGAACCCAGAGCAAAGTCCTGCAAACGGTCCAACGTGTTCCACACAGAACCCAGAGCAAAAGGTCCAACGTGTTCCACACAGAACCCAGAGCTAAGTCCTGCAAACGGTCCAACGTGTTCCACACAGAACCCAGAGCAAAGTCCTGCAAAAGGTCCAACGTGTTCCACACAGAACCCAGAGCAAAAGGTCCAACGTGTTCCACACAGAACCCAGAGCTAAGTCCTGCAAACGGTCCAACGTGTTCCACACAGAACCCAGAGCTAAGTCCTGCAAACGGTCCAACGTGTTCCACACAGAACCCAGAGCAAAGTCCTGCAAAAGGTCCAACGTGTTCCACACAGAACCCAGAGCAAAAGGTCCAACGTGTTCCACACAGAACCCAGAGCTAAGTCCTGCAAACGGTCCAACGTGTTCCACACGGAACCCAGAGCAAAGTCCTGCAAACGGTCCAACGTGTTCCACACGGAACCCAGAGCTAAGTCCTACAAAAGGTCCAATGTGTTCCACACAGAACCCAGAGCTAAGTCCTGCAAACGGTCCAACATGTTCCACACAGAACCCAGAGCTAAGTCCTGCAAACGGTCCAACGTGTTCCACACAGAACCCAGAGCAAAGTCCTGCAAAAGGTCCAACGTGTTCCACACAGAACCCAGAGCTAAGTCCTGCAAACGGTCCAACGTGTTCCACACAGAACCCAGAGCTAAGTCCTGCAAACGGTCCAACGTGTTCCACACGGAACCCAGAGCAAAGTCCTGCAAACGGTCCAACGTGTTCCACACAGAACCCAGAGCTAAGTCCTGCAAAAGGTCCAACGTGTTCCACACGGAACCCAGAGCAAAGTCCTGCAAACGGTCCAACGTGTTCCACACGGAACCCAGAGCTAAGTCCTACAAAAGGTCCAATGTGTTCCACACAGAACCCAGAGCTAAGTCCTGCAAACGGTCCAACATGTTCCACACAGAACCCAGAGCTAAGTCCTGCAAACGGTCCAACGTGTTCCACACGGAACCCAGAGCAAAGTCCTGCAAACGGTCCAATGTGTTCCACACGGAACCCAGAGCTAAGTCCTGCAAACGGTCCAACGTGTTCCACACGGAACCCAGAGCAAAGTCCTGCAAACGGTCCAACGTGTTCCACACAGAACCCAGAGCAAAGTCCTGCAAACGGTCCAACGTGTTCCACACGGAACCCAGAGCAAAGTCCTACAAAAGGTCCAATGTGTTCCACACAGAACCCAGAGCTAAGTCCTGCAAACGGTCCAACATGTTCCACACAGAACCCAGAGCTAAGTCCTGCAAAAGGTCCAACGTGTTCCACACAGAACCCAGAGCTAAGTCCTGCAAACGGTCCAACGTGTTCCACACGGAACCCAGAGCTAAGTCCTGCAAACGGTCCAACGTGTTAAAAACGGAACCCAGAGCAAAGTCCTGCAAACGGTCCAACGTGTTCCACACGGAACCCAGAGCTAAGTCCTGCAAACGGTCCAACGTGTTCCACACAGAACCCAGAGCAAAGTCCTGCAAACGGTCCAACGTGTTCCACACGGAACCCAGAGCTAAGTCCTGCAAACGGTCCAACGTGTTCCACACGGAACCCAGAGCAAAGTCCTGCAAACGGTCCAACGTGTTCCACACAGAACCCAGAGCAAAGTCCTGCAAATGGTCCAACGTGTTCCACACAGAACCCAGAGCAAAGTCCTGCAAACGGTCCAACGTGTTCCACACGGAACCCAGAGCTAAGTCCTGCAAACGGTCCAACGTGTTCCACACGGAACCCAGAGCTAAGTCCTGCAAACGGTCCAATGTGTTCCACACAGAACCCAGAGCTAAGTCCTGCAAACGGTCCAACGTGTTCCACACGGAACCCAGAGCTAAGTCCTGCAAACGGTCCAACGTGTTCCACACGGAACCCAGAGCTAAGTCCTGCAAAAGGTCCAACGTGTTCCACACAGAACCCAGAGCTAAGTCCTGCAAAAGGTCCAACGTGTTCCACACAGAACCCAGAGCTAAGTCCTGCAAACGGTCCAACGTGTTCCACACAGAACCCAGAGCTAAGTCCTGCAAACGGTCCAACGTGTTCCACACGGAACCCAGAGCAAAGTCCTGCAAACGGTCCAATGTGTTCCACACAGAACCCAGAGCAAAAGGTCCAACGTGTTCCACACAGAACCCAGAGCAAAGTCCTGCAAAAGGTACAATGTGTTCCACACAGAACCCAGAGCAAAGTCCTGCAAAAGGTACAATGTGTTCCACACAGAACCCAGAGCAAAGTCCTGCAAAAGGTCCAACGTGTTCCACACAGAACCCAGAGCAAAGTCCTGCAAACGGTCCAACGTGTTCCACACGGAACCCAGAGCAAAGTCCTGCAAAAGGTCCAACGTGTTCCACACAGAACCCAGAGCAAAAGGTCCTACGTGTTCCACACGGAACCCAGAGCAACGTCCAGCAAACGGTCCAGCGTGTTCCACACAGAACCCAGAGCAAAGTCCTGCAAACGGTCCAATGTGTTCTACACAGAACCCAGAGCAAAGGTCCAACGTGTTCCACACAGAACCCAGAGCAACGTCCTGCAAACAGTCCAACGTGTTCCACACAGAACCCAGAGCAAAGTCCTGCAAAAGGTCCAATGTGTTCCACACAGAACCCAGAGAAAAGTCCTGCAAACGGTCCAACGTGTTCCACACAGAACCCAGAGCTAAGTCCTGCAAACGGTCCAACGTGTTCCACACAGAACCCAGAGCTAAGTCCTGCAAACGGTCCAACGTGTTCCACACAGAACCCAGAGCTAAGTCCTGCAAACGGTCCAACGTGTTCCACACAGAACCCAGAGCTAAGTCCTGCAAATGGTCCAACGTGTTCCACACGGAACCCAGAGCAAAGTCCTGCAAACGGTCCAACGTGTTCCACACGGAACCCAGAGCTAAGTCCTGCAAACGGTCCAACGTGTTCCACACAGAACCCAGAGCTAAGTCCTGCAAACGGTCCAACGTGTTCCACACGGAACCCAGAGCTAAGTCCTGCAAACGGTCCAACGTGTTCAAAACGGAACCCAGAGCAAAGTCCTGCAAACGGTCCAACGTGTTCCACACGGAACCCAGAGCTAAGTCCTGCAAACGGTCCAACGTGTTCCACACAGAACCCAGAGCTAAGTCCTGCAAACAGTCCAACGTGTTCCACACGGAACCCAGAGCTAAGTCCTGCAAACGGTCCAACGTGTTCCACACAGAACCCAGAGCAAAGTCCTGCAAATGGTCCAACGTGTTCCACACAGAACCCAGAGCAAAGTCCTGCAAACGGTCCAACGTGTTCCACACGGAACCCAGAGCTAAGTCCTGCAAACGGTCCAACGTGTTCCTCACGGAACCCAGAGCTAAGTCCTGCAAACGGTCCAATGTGTTCCACACAGAACCCAGAGCTAAGTCCTGCAAACGGTCCAACGTGTTCCACACAGAACCCAGAGCAAAGTCCTGCAAACGGTCCAACGTGTTCCACACGGAACCCAGAGCTAAGTCCTGCAAACTGTCCAACGTGTTCCACACGGAACCCAGAGCTAAGTCCTGCAAAAGGTCCAACGTGTTCCACACAGAACCCAGAGCTAAGTCCTGCAAACGGTCCAACGTGTTCCACACAGAACCCAGAGCAAAGTCCTGCAAACGGTCCAACGTGTTCCACACAGAACCCAGAGCAAAAGGTCCAACGTGTTCCACACAGAACCCAGAGCAAAGTCCTGCAAAAGGTACAATGTGTTCCACACAGAACCCAGAGCAAAGTCCTGCAAAAGGTACAATGTGTTCCACACAGAACCCAGAGCAAAGTCCTGCAAAAGGTCCAACGTGTTCCACACAGAACCCAGAGCTAAGTCCTGCAAACGGTCCAACGTGTTCCACACGGAACCCAGAGCAAAGTCCTGCAAAAGGTCCAACGTGTTCCACACAGAACCCAGAGCAAAAGGTCCAACGTGTTCCACACGGAACCCAGAGCAACGTCCAGCAAACGGTCCAGCGTGTTCCACACAGAACCCAGAGCAAAGTCCTGCAAACGGTCCAATGTGTTCTACACAGAACCCAGAGCAAAGGTCCAACGTGTTCCACACAGAACCCAGAGTTAAGTCCTGCAAACGGTCCAACGTGTTCCACACAGAACCCAGAGCAAAGTCCTGCAAACGGTCCATCGTGTTCCACACAGAACCCAGAGCTAAGTCCTGCAAAAGTTCCAATGTGTTTCGCACAGAACCCAGAGCAAAGTCCTGCAAAAGGTCCAACGTGTTCCACACAGAACCCAGAGCAAAGTCCTGCAAAAGGTCCAATGTGTTCCACACAGAACCCAGAGCAAAGTCCTGCAAAAGGTCCAATGTGTTCCACACAGAACCCAGAGCAAAAGGTCCAACGTGTTCCACACAGAACCCAGAGCTAAGTCCTGCAAACGGTCCAATGTGTTCCACACAGAACCCAGAGCAAAGTCCTGTAAACGGTCCAACGTGTTCCACACAGAACCCAGAGCAAAGTCCTGCAAGCAGTCCAACGTGTTCCACACAGAACCCAGAGCAAAAGGTCCAACGTGTTCCACACAGAACCCAGAGCAACGTCCTGCAAACAGTCCAACGTGTTCCACACAGAACCCAGAGCAAAGTCCTGCAAAAGGTCCAATGTGTTCCACACAGAACCCAGAGAAAAGTCCTGCAAACGGTCCAACGTGTTCCACACAGAACCCAGAGCAAAAGGTCCAACGTGTTCCACACAGAACCCAGAGCAAAGTCCTGCAAAAGGTACAATGTGTTCCACACAGAACCCAGAGCAAAGTCCTGCAAAAGGTACAATGTGTTCCACACAGAACCCAGAGCAAAGTCCTGCAAAAGGTCCAACGTGTTCCACACAGAACCCAGAGCTAAGTCCTGCAAACGGTCCAACGTGTTCCACACGGAACCCAGAGCAAAGTCCTGCAAAAGGTCCAACGTGTTCCACACAGAACCCAGAGCAAAAGGTCCAACGTGTTCCACACGGAACCCAGAGCAACGTCCAGCAAACGGTCCAGCGTGTTCCACACAGAACCCAGAGCAAAGTCCTGCAAACGGTCCAATGTGTTCTACACAGAACCCAGAGCAAAGGTCCAACGTGTTCCACACAGAACCCAGAGTTAAGTCCTGCAAACGGTCCAACGTGTTCCACACAGAACCCAGAGCAAAGTCCTGCAAACGGTCCATCGTGTTCCACACAGAACCCAGAGCTAAGTCCTGCAAAAGTTCCAATGTGTTTCGCACAGAACCCAGAGCAAAGTCCTGCAAAAGGTCCAACGTGTTCCACACAGAACCCAGAGCAAAGTCCTGCAAAAGGTCCAATGTGTTCCACACAGAACCCAGAGCAAAGTCCTGCAAAAGGTCCAATGTGTTCCACACAGAACCCAGAGCAAAAGGTCCAACGTGTTCCACACAGAACCCAGAGCTAAGTCCTGCAAACGGTCCAATGTGTTCCACACAGAACCCAGAGCAAAGTCCTGTAAACGGTCCAACGTGTTCCACACAGAACCCAGAGCAAAGTCCTGCAAGCAGTCCAACGTGTTCCACACAGAACCCAGAGCAAAAGGTCCAACGTGTTCCACACAGAACCCAGAGCAACGTCCTGCAAACAGTCCAACGTGTTCCACACAGAACCCAGAGCAAAGTCCTGCAAAAGGTCCAATGTGTTCCACACAGAACCCAGAGAAAAGTCCTGCAAACGGTCCAACGTGTTCCACACAGAACCCAGAGCTAAGTCCTGCAAACGGTCCAACGTGTTCCACACAGAACCCAGAGCTAAGTTCTGCAAACGGTCCAATGTGTTCCACACGGAACCCAGAGCAAAAGGTCCAACGTGTTCCACACAGAACCCAGAGCAACGTCCTGCAAACGGTCCAACGTGTTCCACACAGAACCCAGAGCTAAGTCCTGCAAAAGTTCCAATGTGTTTCGCACAGAACCCAGAGCAAAGTCCTGCAAAAGGTCCAACGTGTTCCACACAGAACCCAGAGCAAAAGGTCCAACGTGTTCCTCACAGAACCCAGAGCAAAGTCCTGCAAACGGTCCAACGTGTTCCACACAGAAGCCAGAGCAAAGTCCTGCAAAAGGTCCAATGTGTTCCACACAGAACCCAGAGCAAAGTCCTGCAACAGGTCCAACGTGTTCCACACAAAACCCAAAAAGGTCCAACGTGTTCCACACAGAACCCAGAGCAAAGTCCTGCAAACGGTCCAACGTGTTCCACACAAAACCCAGAGCAAAGTCCTGCAAAAGGTCCAATGTGTTCCACACGGAACCCAGAGCTAAGTCCTGCAAGCAGTCCAACGTGTTCCACACAGAACCCAGAGCAAAAGGTCCAACGTGTTCCTCACAGAACCCAGAGCAACGTCCTGCAAACGGTCCAATGTGTTCCACACGGAACCCAGAGCAAAGTCCTACATACGGTCCAACGTGTTCCACACAGAACCCAGCGCTAAGTCCTGCAAACGGTCCAATGTGTTCCACACGGAACCCAGAGCAAAGTCCTACATACGGTCCAACGTGTTCCACACAGAACCCAGCGCTAAGTCCTGCAAAAGGTCCAATGTATTCCACACGGAACCCAAAGCTAAGTCCTGCAAGCAGTCCAACGTGTTCCACACAGAACCCAGAGCAAAAGGTCCAACGTGTTCCTCACAGAACCCAGAGCAAAGTCCTGCAAACGGTCCAACGTGTTCCACACAGAAGCCAGAGCAAAGTCCTGCAAAAGGTCCAATGTGTTCCACACAGAACCCAGAGCAAAGTCCTGCAACAGGTCCAACGTGTTCCACACAAAACCCAAAAAGGTCCAACGTGTTCCACACAGAACCCAGAGCAAAGTCCTGCAAACGGTCCAACGTGTTCCACACAGAACCCAGAGCAAAGTCCTGCAAACGGTCCAACGTGTTCCACACAAAACCCAGAGCAAAGTCCTGCAAAAGGTCCAATGTGTTCCACACAGAACCCAGAGCAAAGTCCTGCAAACGGTCCAACTTTTTCCACACAGAACCCAGAGCAAAGTCCTCCAAACGGTCCAACGTGTTCCACACAGAACCCAGAGCAAAGTCCTGCAAACGGTCCAACGTGTTCCACACAGAACCCAGAGCAAAGTCCTGCAAACGGTCCAATGTGTTCCACACAGAACCCAGAGCTAAGTCCTGCAAGCAGTCCAACGTGTTCCACACAGAACCCAGAGCAAAAGGTCCAACGTGTTCCACACAGAACCCAGAGCAACGTCCTGCAAACAGTCCAACGTGTTCCACACAGAACCCAGAGCAAAGTCCTGCAAAAGGTCCAATGTGTTCCACACAGAACCCAGAGAAAAGTCCTGCAAACGGTCCAACGTGTTCCACACAGAACCCAGAGCTAAGTCCTGCAAAAGGTCCAATGTATTCCACACGGAACCCAGAGCTAAGTCCTGCAAGCAGTCCAACGTGTTCCACACAGAACCCAGAGCAAAAGGTCCAACGTGTTCCTCACAGAACCCAGAGCAACGTCCTGCAAACGGTCCAATGTGTTCCACACGGAACCCAGAGCAAAGTCCTACATACGGCCCAACGTGTTCCACACAGAACCCAGCGCTAAGTCCTGCAAACGGTCCAATGTATTCCACACAGAACCCAGAGCTAAGTCCTGCAAACGGTCCAACGTGTTCCACACAGAACCCAGAGCTAAGTCCTGCAAACGGTCCAATGTGTTCCACACGGAACCCAGAGCAAAGTCCTACATACGGTCCAACGTGTTCCACACAGAACCCAGCGCTAAGTCCTGCAAAAAGTCCAATGTATTCCACACGGAACCCAGAGCTAAGTCCTGCAAGCAGTCCAACGTGTTCCACACAGAACCCAGAGCAAAAGGTCCAACGTGTTCCTCACAGAACCCAGAGCAAAGTCCTGCAAACGGTCCAACGTGTTCCACACAGAAGCCAGAGCAATGTCCTGCAAAAGGTCCAATGTGTTCCACACAGAACCCAGAGCAAAGTCCTGCAACAGGTCCAACGTGTTCCACACAAAACCCAAAAAGGTCCAACGTGTTCCACACAGAACCCAGAGCAAAGTCCTGCAAACGGTCCAACGTGTTCCACACAAAACCCAGAGCAAAGTCCTGCAAAAGGTCCAATGTGTTCCACACAGAACCCAGAGCAAAGTCCTGCAAACGGTCCAACTTTTTCCACACAGAACCCAGAGCAAAGTCCTGCAAACGGTCCAACGTGTTCCACACAGAACCCAGAGCAAAGTCCTGCAAACGGTCCAACGTGTTCCACACAGAACCCAGAGCAAAGTCCTGCAAACGGTCCAATGTGTTCCACACAGAACCCAGAGCTAAGTCCTGCAAGCAGTCCAACGTGTTCCACACAGAACCCAGAGCAAAAGGTCCAACGTGTTCCACACAGAACCCAGAGCAACGTCCTGCAAACAGTCCAACGTGTTCCACACAGAACCCAGAGCAAAGTCCTGCAAAAGGTCCAATGTGTTCCACACAGAACCCAGAGAAAAGTCCTGCAAACGGTCCAACATGTTCCACACAGAACCCAGAGCAAAGTCCTGCAAAAGGTCCAATGTATTCCACACGGAACCCAGAGCTAAGTCCTGCAAGCAGTCCAACGTGTTCCACACAGAACCCAGACCAAAAGGTCCAACGTGTTCCTCACAGAACCCAGAGCAACGTCCTGCAAACGGTCCAATGTGTTCCACACGGAACCCAGAGCAAAGTCCTACATACGGTCCAACGTGTTCCACACAGAACCCAGCGCTAAGTCCTGCAAACGGTCCAATGTATTCCACACAGAACCCAGAGCTAAGTCCTGCAAACGGTCCAACGTGTTCCACACAGAACCCAGAGCTAAGTCCTGCAAACGGTCCAATGTGTTCCACACGGAACCCAGAGCAAAGTCCTACATACGGTCCAACGTGTTCCACACAGAACCCAGCGCTAAGTCCTGCAAAAGGTCCAATGTATTCCACACGGAACCCAGAGCTAAGTCCTGCAAGCAGTCCAACGTGTTCCACACAGAACCCAGAGCAAAAGGTCCAACGTGTTCCTCACAGAACCCAGAGCAAAGTCCTGCAAACGGTCCAACGTGTTCCACACAGAAGCCAGAGCAAAGTCCTGCAAAAGGTCCAATGTGTTCCACACAGAACCCAGAGCAAAGTCCTGCAACAGGTCCAACGTGTTCCACACAAAACCCAAAAAGGTCCAACGTGTTCCACACAGAACCCAGAGCAAAGTCCTGCAAACGGTCCAACGTGTTCCACACAAAACCCAGAGCAAAGTCCTGCAAAAGGTCCAATGTGTTCCACACAGAACCCAGAGCAAAGTCCTGCAAACGGTCCAACTTTTTCCACACAGAACCCAGAGCAAAGTCCTCCAAACGGTCCAACGTGTTCCACACAGAACCCAGAGCAAAGTCCTGCAAACGGTCCAACGTGTTCCACACAGAACCCAGAGCAAAGTCCTGCAAACCGTCCAATGTGTTCCACACAGAACCCAGAGCTAAGTCCTGCAAACGGTCCAACATGTTCCACACAGAACCCAGAGCAAAAGGTCCAACGTGTTCCACACGGAACCCAGAGCAACGTCCAGCAAACGGTCCAGCGTGTTCCACACAGAACCCAGAGCAAAGTCCTGCAAATGGTCCAATGTGTTCTACACAGAACCCAGAGCAAAGGTCCAACGTGTTCCACACAGAACCCAGAGTTAAGTCCTGGAAAAGGTCCAACGTGTTCCACACGGAACCCAGAGCAAAGTCCTTCAAACGGTCCAACGTGTTCCACACCGAACCCAGAGCTAAGTCCTGCAAACGGTCCAACGTGTTCCACACGGAACCCAGAGCAAAGTCCTGCAAACGGTCCAACGTGTTCCACACAGAACCCAGAGCTAAGTCCTGCAAACGGTCCAACGTGTTCCACACAGAACCCAGAGCAAAAGGTCCAACGTGTTCCTCACAGAACCCAGAGCAACGTCCTGCAAACGGTCCAACGTGTTCCACACAGAAGCCAGAGCAAAGTCCTGCAAAAGGTCCAATGTGTTCCACACAGAACCCAGAGCAAAGTCCTGCATAAGGTCCAACGTGTTCCACACAGAACCCAAAGCAAAAGGTCCAACGTGTTCCACACAGAACCCAGAGCAACGTCCTGCAAACGGTTCAATGTGTTCCACACAAAACCCAGAGCAAAGTCCTGCAAAATGTCCAATGTGTTCTACACAGAACCCAGAGCAAAGGTCCAACGTGTTCCACACAGAACCCAGAGTTAAGTCCTGCAAAAGGTCCAACGTGTTCCACACGGAACCCAGAGCAAAGTCCTGCAAACGGTCCAACGTGTTCCACACAGAACCCAGAGCTAAGTCCTGCAAACGGTCCAACGTGTTCCACACAGAACCCAGAGCAAAGTCCTGCAAAAGGTCCAATGTGTTCTACACAGAACCCAGAGCAAAAGCTCCAACGTGTTCCACACAGAACCCAGAGCAAAGTCCTGCAACAGGTCCAACGTGTTCCACACAGAACCCAGAGCAAAGTCCTGCAAACGGTCCAACGTGTTCCACACAGAACCCAGAGCAAAGTCCTGCAAACGGTCCTACGTGTTCCACACAGAACCCAGAGCAAAGTCCTGCAAACGGTCCAACGTGTTCCACACAGAACCCAGAGCTAAGTCCTGCAAACGGTCCAACGTGTTCCACACAGAACCCAGAGCAAAGTCCTGCAAACCGTCCAATGTGTTCCACACAGAACCCAGAGCTAAGTCCTGCAAACGGTCCAACATGTTCCACACAGAACCCAGAGCAAAAGGTCCAACGTGTTCCACACGGAACCCAGAGCAACGTCCAGCAAACGGTCCAGCGTGTTCCACACAGAACCCAGAGCAAAGTCCTGCAAATGGTCCAATGTGTTCTACACAGAACCCAGAGCAAAGGTCCAACGTGTTCCACACAGAACCCAGAGTTAAGTCCTGCAAAAGGTCCAACGTGTTCCACACGGAACCCAGAGCAAAGTCCTGCAAACGGTCCAACGTGTTCCACACGGAACCCAGAGCAAAGTCCTTCAAACGGTCCAACGTGTTCCACACCGAACCCAGAGCTAAGTCCTGCAAACGGTCCAACGTGTTCCACACGGAACCCAGAGCAAAGTCCTGCAAACGGTCCAACGTGTTCCACACAGAACCCAGAGCTAAGTCCTGTAAACGGTCCAACGTGTTCCACACAGAACTCAGAGCAAAGTCCTGCAAAAGGTCCAATGTGTTCTACACAGAACCCAGAGCAAAAGCTCCAACGTGTTCCACACAGAACCCAGAGCAAAGTCCTGCAAACGGTCCAACGTGTTCCACACAGAACCCAGAGCAAAGTCCTGCAAACGGTCCAACGTGTTCCACACAGAACCCAGAGCAAAGTCCTGCAAACGGTCCAATGTGTTCCACACAGAACCCAGAGCAAAGTCCTGCAAACGGTCCAACGTGTTCCACACAGAACCCAGAGCAACGTCCTGCAAACGGTCCAATGTGTTCCACACAGAACCCAGAGCAAAGTCCTGCAAACGGTCCAATGTGTTCCACACAGAACCCAGAGCTAAGTCCTGCAAAAGGTCCAACGTGTTCCACACAGAACCCAGAGCAAAGTCCTGCAAATGGTCCAACGTGTTCCACACAGAACCCAGAGCAAACGGTCCAACGTGTTCCACACAGAACCCAGAGCAACGTCCTGCAAACGGTCCAACGTGTTCCACACAGAACCCAGAGCAAAGTCATGCAAACGGTCCAACGTGTTCCACACGGAACCCAGAGCAACGTCCTGCAAACGGTCCAACGTGTTCCACACGGAACCCAGAGCAAAGTCCTTCAAACGGTCCAACGTGTTCCACACCGAACCCAGAGCTAAGTCCTGCAAACGGTCCAACGTGTTCCACACGGAACCCAGAGCAAAGTCCTGCAAACGGTCCAACGTGTTCTACACAGAACCCAGAGCTAAGTCCTGCAAACGGTCCAACGTGTTCCACACAGAACCCAGAGCAAAGTCCTGCAAAAGGTCCAACGTGTTCCACACAGAACCCAAAGCAAAAGGTCCAACGTGTTCCACACAGAACCCAGAGCTAAGTCCTGCAAACGGTCCAACGTGTTCCACACAGAACCCAGAGCTAAGTCCTGCAAACGGTCCAACGTGTTCCACACAGAACCCAGAGCAAAGTCCTGCAAAAGGTCCAACGTGTTCCACACAGAACCCAGAGCAAAAGGTCCAACGTGTTCCACACAGAACCCAGAGCTAAGTCCTGCAAACGGTCCAACGTGTTCCACACAGAACCCAGAGCAACGTCCTGCAAACGGTCCAATGTGTTCCACACAGAACCCAGAGCAAAGTCCTGCAAACGGTCCAATGTGTTCCACACAGAACCCAGAGCTAAGTCCTGCAAAAGGTCCAACGTGTTCCACACAGAACCCAGAGCAAAGTCCTGCAAACGGTCCAACGTGTTCCACACAGAACCCAGAGCAAAAGGTCCAACGTGTTCCACACAGAACCCAGAGCAACGTCCTGCAAACGGTCCAACGTGTTCCACACAGAACCCAGAGCAAAGTCCTGCAAACGGTCCAATGTGTTCCACACAGAACCCAGAGCAAAGTCCTGCAAACGGTCCAATGTGTTCCACACAGAACCCAGAGCAAAGTCCTGCAAACGGTCCAATGTGTTCCACACAGAACCCAGAGCAAAGTCCTGCAAACGGTCCAACGTGTTCCACACAGAACCCAGAGCAAAGTCCTGAAAATGGTCCAACGTGTTCCACACAGAACCCAGAGCTAAGTCCTGCAAACGGTCCAATGTGTTCCACACAGAACCCAGAGCAAAGTCCTGCAAACGGTCCAACTTTTTCCACACAGAACCCAGAGCAAAGTCCTGCAAACGGTCCAACGTGTTGCACACAGAACCCAGAGCAAAGTCCTGCAAACGGTCCAACGTGTTCCACACAGAACTCAGAGCTAAGTCCTGCAAACGGTCCAACGTGTTCCACACAGAACCCAGAGCAAAGTCCTGCAAACGGTCCAACGTGTTCCACACAGAACCCAGAGCAAAGTCCTGCAAACGGTCCAATGTGTTCCACACAGAACCCAGAGCAAAGTCCTGCAAACGGTCCAATGTGTTCCACACAGAACCCAGAGCTAAGTCCTGCAAACGGTCCAACGTCTTCCACACAGAACCCAGAGCAAACGGTCCAACGTGTTCCACACGGAACCCAGAGCAAAGTCCTGCATACGGTCCAACGTGTTCCACACAGAACCCAGCGCTAAGTCCTGCAAACGGTCCAATGTATTCCACACGGAACCCAGAGCAAAGTCCTGCAAGTAGTCCAACGTCTTCCACACAGAACCCAGAGCAAACGGTCCAACGTGTTCCACACAGAACCCAGAGCAAAGTCCTGCAAACGGTCCAACGTGTTCCACACAGAACCCAGAGCAAAGTCCTGCAAACGGTCCAATGTGTTCCACACAGAACCCAGAGCAAAGTCCTGCAAACGGTCCAATGTGTTCCACACAGAACCCAGAGCAAAAGGTCCAACGTGTTCCACACAGAACCCAGAGCAAAGTCCTGCAAACGGTCCAACGTTTTCCACACAGAACCCAGAGCTAAGTCCTGCAAACGGTCCAACGTGTTCCACACAGAACCCAGATCTAAGTCCTGCAAACGGTCCAATGTGTTCCACACGGAACCCAGAGCAAAGTCCTGCATACGGTCCAACGTGTTCCACACAGAACCCAGCGCTAAGTCCTGCAAACGGTCCAATGTATTCCACACGGAACCCAGAGCAAAGTCCTGCAAGTAGTCCAACGTCTTCCACACAGAGCCCAGAGCAAACGGTCCAACGTGTTCCTCACAGAACCCAGAGCAAAGTCCTGCAAACGGTCCAACGTGTTCCACACAGAAGCCAGAGCAAAGTCCTGCAAAAGGTCCAATGTGTTCCACACAGAACCCAGAGCAAAGTCCTGCAAAAGGTCCAACGTGTTCCACACAGAACCCAAAGCAAAAGGTCCAACGTGTTCCACACAGAACCCAGAGCAACGTCCTGCAAACGGTCCAACGTGTTCCACACAAAACCCAGAGCAAAGTCCTGCAAAAGGTCCAATGTGTTCCACACAGAACCCAGAGAAAAGTCCTGCAAACGGTCCAACGTGTTCCACACGGAACCCAGAGCAAAGTCCTGCAAACGGTCCAACGTGTTCCACACAGAACCCAGAGCAACGTCCTGCAAACGGTCCAATGTGTTCCACACAGAACCCAGAGCAAAGTCCTGCAAACGGTCCAATGTGTTCCACACAGAACCCAGAGCTAAGTCCTGCAAAAGGTCCAATGTGTTCCACACAGAACCCAGAGCAAAGTCCTGCAAACGGTCCAACTTTTTCCACACAGAACCCAGAGCAAAGTCCTGCAAACGGTCCAACGTGTTCCACACAGAACCCAGAGCAAAGTCCTGCAAACGGTCCAACGTGTTCCACACAGAACCCAGAGCAAAGTCCTGCAAACGGTCCAACGTGTTCCACACAGAACCCAGAGCAAAAGGTCCAACGTGTTCCACACAGAACCCAGAGCAACGTCCTGCAAACGGTCCAACGTGTTCCACACAGAACCCAGAGCAAAGTCCTGCAAACGGTCCAATGTGTTCCACACAGAACCCAGAGCAAAGTCCTGCAAACGGTCCAATGTGTTCCACACAGAACCCAGAGCAAAGTCCTGCAAACGGTCCAATGTGTTCCACACAGAACCCAGAGCAACGTCCTGCAAACGGTCCAATGTGTTCCACACAGAACCCAGAGCTAAGTCCTGCAAATGGTCCAACGTGTTCCACACGGAACCCAGAGCAAAGTCCTGCAAAAGGTCCAATGTGTTCCACACAGAACCCAGAGCTAAGTCCTGCAAACGGTCCAACGTGTTCCACACAGAACCCAGAGCTAAGTCCTGCAAACGGTCCAACGTGTTCCACACAGAACCCAGAGCAAAGTCCTGTGAACACCAAAAACAATTCAGGAGTCATATCTGAGAATTAACCTGATCTCTGCTCGAAATAATCAGTTCTGGATGGAATGTTTTCCATCAGAACAGTCCAGCAGTAGGGACGTTCCAACACCATTTGACAGTTTGATGTTATTTTTTGTAAATGTTTGTTTTTATGTCAACATGATGCGCAAACGCAAACCCACATCTCTATCTCACCTCTCAGGACATCAACGACTCCCTCGGGGTGAGTATAGCTGGGGGGAAGGACAGTATTCTGGGGAACATCCCCATCTTCATCGCCATGATCCAAGCCAGTGGAGTTGCCGCCAAGACGCACCGACTGAAGGTGACTGTTGGACTACAAATCACAGGTGTTGCTTAGAGATCTGCATCAGGATCAGTTTTATTTTCTGTTTTTATAAACAAGCATCTTCATCATTACATTAGCACTAGCATGCTACTAACCTGGTTAGTTACAGACCTGGTTAGTGACATTAGCACGCTACTAACCTGGTTAGTGACAGTCCTGGTTAGTGACATGAGCAAGATACTTACCTAATTAGTGACAGACCTGGTTAGTGACATTAGCATGCTACTAACCTGGTTAGTGACAGACCTGGTTAGTGGCATTAGCACGCTACTAACCTGGTTAGTGACATTAGTATGTGGCTAACCTGGTTAGTGACATTAGCATGCTACTAACCTGGTTAGTTACAGACCTGGTTAGTGACATAAGCACGCTACTAACCTAGTTAGTGACAGACCTGGTTAGTGACATTAGCACGCTACTAACCTGGTTAGTGACATTAATATGTGGCTAACCTGGTTAGTGACATTAGCATGCTACTAATCTGGTTAGTTACAGACCTGGTTAGGGACATTAGCACGCTACTAACCTAGTTAGTGACAGACCTGGTTAGTGGCATTAGCATGCTACTAACCTGGTTAGTGACATTAGTATGTGGCAAACCTGGTTAGTGACATTAGCATGCTTCTAACCTGGTTAGTGACAGACCTGGTTATTGGCATTAGCATGCTACTAACCTGGTTAGTGACATTAGTATGTGGCAAACCTGGTTAGTGACATTACCATGCTACTAACCTGGTTAGTGACAGACCTGGTTAGTGACATTAGCATGCTTCTAACCTGGTTAGTGGCAAACCTGGTTAGTGACATTAGCATGCTTCTAATCTGGTTAGTGACAGACCTGGTTAGTGACATTAGCATGCTACTAACCTGGTTAGTGACATTAGTATGTAGCAAACCTGGTTAGTGACATTAGCATGCTACTAACCTAGTTAGTGACAGACCTGGTTAGTGACATTAGCATGCTACTAACCTGGTTAGTGACATTAGTATGTAGCAAACCTGGTTAGTGACATTAGCATGCTACTAACCTGGTTAGTGACAGACCTGGTTAGTGGCATTAGCATGCTACTAACCTGGTTAGTGACAGACCTGGTTAGTGGCATTAGCATGCTACTAACCTGGTTAGTGACATTAGTATGTAGCAAACCTGGTTAGTGACATTAGCATGCTACTAACCTAGTTAGTGACAGACCTGGTTAGTGACATTAGCATGCTACTAACCTGGTTAGTGACATTAGTATGTAGCAAACCTGGTTAGTGACATTAGCATGCTACTAACCTGGTTAGTGACAGACCTGGTTAGTGACATTAGCATGCTACTAACCTGGTTAGTGACAGACCTGGTTAGTGACATTAGCATGTTATGAACCTGGGCAATGCCATGAACATTAGCTGTTTATCTTGAGACTGCAGAGTAAACGACTGGTTAGAAGATGCGGTTCTATAGAAATGATATGTGTATGTCTTTAGGTGGGTGATAGGATTGTCAGCATAAATGGTCAGTCAGTGGACGGTCTGTCTCACGGCGAGGTGGTCACCATCCTGAAGAACAGCTACGGAAACATCAGCCTGCAGGTGAAACACAAGCTCTCTATGTACCTGCACACAGATGGACCTGAAAACAGGTTTTTTATGTCCACTAACAATCAGAATTATTTTTTGTCTCTCACCGGTTCTGTTCGGTTCTGTTTGAGGCCCTAAACATAGAGATTCAAGAATAAGTCTAACATAGTTCACCTTGCAGCACCGATGACCCTGACGAAGTGTCCTCACTCTGCTACTTTACCTTTAAAAGCGACTCCCAATATTTTATAGAAACGTTAATCAGTATGACCTCCCGTGGGCTCACCATCTGCGGGAGGAGCCGTAGGGGTCGGGTGCAATGTGAGCTGGGGGGCAGCAAGGGGCGGGGACCCTGGCGGTCTGATCCCCGGCTGCAGAAGCTGGCTCTAGGGACATGGAACGTCACCTCTCTGGTGGGGAAGGAGCCTGAGCTTGTGCGCGAGGTTGAGCGGTTCCGACTAGATATAGTTGGACTCACCTCGACGCATGGCTTGGGCTCTGGAACCAGAACCCTCGAGAGGGGCTGGACCTTCTTCCACTCTGGAGTTGCTCATGGTGAGAGGCGCCGAGCAGGTGTGGGCATTCTCATCAGCCCCCAGCTTGGTGCCTGCACGTTGGGGTTGGGGCTGCTGACCTCAACTCGGAACGTTGTGGGTCGGTGGAAGGAATACTTCGAAGACCTCCTCAATCCTACCAACATGTCTTCCGATGAGGAAGCAGAGCTGGAGGACTCAGGGGTGGACTCTCCTATCTCTGGGGCTGAAGTCGCTGAGGTGGTCAAAAAGCTCCTTGGCAGCAAGGCCCCGGGGGTGGATGAGATCCGCCCGGAGTTCCTTAAGGCTCTGGATGCTGTGGGGCTGTCCTGGCTGACACGCCTCTGCAGCATCGCGTGGACATCGGGGGCAGTACCGCTGGACTGGCAGACTGGGGTGGTGGTCCCCCTCTTTAAGAAGGGGGACCGGAGGGTGTGTTCCAATTACAGGGGAATCACACTCCTCAGTCTCCCTGGTAAGGTCTATTCAGGGGTCCTGGAGAGGAGGGTCCGCCGGATAGTCGAATCCCGGATTGAGGAGGAGCAGTGTGGTTTTCGTCCTGGTCGCGGAACAGTGGACCAGCTCTATACCCTCTTTCCAGATCTAGAACTCTGAATCTGGAATTCTTGATCTGGAATTCTAGATCTGGAATTTTTTTATTTAGAATTCCGGATCCGTAATCATGGATCTAAGACTCTTGATTTAGAACTGTAAATCTAGAACTCTGGATTGGGAATTCTGCATCTGGAATGTTTGATCTTTGTCCTTGGAGCTCGGATTTTAGAACTGGGACTTTGGATTGGGAACTTTGGATCTGGGACTCTGGATCTGGAATTCCGGATCTGGAATTCTGGATCTAGGACTCTGTATCTGGATCTGGAATTTTGGAGCTGGGACTTTGGATCTGGGATTTTGGAACTCGGATTCTGGATCGGGGACTGTGGATCTGTGACTCTGGATTTAGTACTGTAAATCTGGGACTCTGGATCTGGAATTCTGAATCTGGGGTTCTGGATTTAGGACTGTAGATCTGGTTTTATAAACACCATGGTCAGAAAGTCTCGGTGAGTCCGGTCAGTCACCACGACTATCAAATGCCGACAAACCGTTCTCAGACATGGACCTACAAAGAGCTGGTTCAGGACTCATTGGAGTATGGGGCATGGGAGTTTGCCCAACCAGTCTACATGTGCTTTGTGGACCTGGAGAAGGCATTCAACCGTGTCCCCCGGGGGCTCCTGTGGGGGGTACTCCGGGAGTATGGGGTACCGGACCCCCTTGTACGAGCTGTCCGGTCCCTGTACGACAGGTGTCAGAGCTTGGTCCGCATTGCCGGTAGTAAGTCGGATTCGTTTCCGGTGAGGGTTGGACTCCGCCAAGGCTGCCCTTTATCACCGATTCTGTTCATAACTTATATGGACAGAATTTCTAGGTGCAGCCGAGGTGTTGAGGGGATCCGACTTGGTGGCCTCAGGATTGGGTCCCTGCTTTTTGCAGATGACGTGTTCCTGTTGGCTTCATCTGGTCGTGATCTCCAGCTCTCGCTTGAGCGATTCGCGGCCGAGTGTGAAGCGGCTGGGATGAGAATCAGCACCTCAAAATCTGAGACCATGGTCCTCAGCCGGAATAGGGTGGATTGCCCTCTCCGGGTCGGGAGTCAGGTCCTGCCTCAAGTGGAGGAGTTTAAATATCTCGGGGTCTTGTTCACGAGTGAGGGAAGGATGGAGCGTGAGATGGACAGACGGATCGGTGCGGCGTCTGCAGTAATGCGGGCTCTGCGCCGGTCTGTCGTGGTGAAGAAGGAGCTGAGCCATCCATTAGACCTAAGTCTGGGCTGGCCTGGCTGTCGGAGGGTTGTCGCAGGCCCTGGGGGGGGGGGGGTGCTGGGTCAGCTGCATCTGTGGGGTGGTGGGGGGGACGCTGGGAGTGGTGGGCGGTAATTATGTGCTGGGTCAGCTGCATCTGTGGGGTGGTGGGGGGGACGCTGGGAGTGGTGGGCGGTAATTATGGGGGCCCTGATCCTGTCCTTTGCCCCCTCTGGGACATCTCACATGGGACATGATGGAGGGGTGAGGTGAGGATGTGTGGGAGTAGGTGTATGGGGTTACAGATGGATTGGGGGGGGGAGGGGGGGGATTAGGGTTGGGGATATAGGTGGGTAGGGGGGCTGAGGGGATAGGGATGTGTGCAGATGAGTAGGTGTGTGTGTGGAGGGTTGTGTTGGTGGGTGGGTTGTATGTAATAAGGTGTGCCTGTGTTGGAGGAGTGAGGGTGTGTGTGTGTGTGTGTGTGGGGGGGGGTATATGCGGAATGGGATGTGTGAGTGAGGGTGAAGTTTGGAGGGGGGGGGGGCTGTGGGTGGTGGAGGGGTGTTTGGTGGGGCATGTGTGGTTGGGTTGGGATGGGGTGGCGGGGGCGTGAGCGTGGGGGGGTTCTCCTGGCCTGCCAGGAGGTTCATTAACATGGTTAGTGACATTAGCATGCTACCTACTGGGATCGTCTACAAACCTAAACCCTCCTCCTGTCCCACGGACCCGGTCCCTCCTCGACTTTTAAAGAGGTTTGGGGCACAATCGGCTCCTTCGTAAGGGAGATAATTAATAAGAGCTTGGTGTCTGGGACTGTTCCCACATTTTGTAAAAACGCTGTTGTTGAGCCGCTGATGAAAAAATCTGGCCTGGACCCAATAGATCTAGTATCGCCCCATCTCTAAACTACCACTGGTCTCTAAGATATTGGAGAAAGCAATATCTTAGAGACAATATCTTAGAGCAGCCGTTTTTAGACACAAATGGTATTTTAGACCCGCTTCAGTCGGGCTACAAAGCTTTCATAGCACTGAGTCTGCACTTTTTAAGGTTTTTAATGACTGATTCTGGTAGCTCTGCCATTTTAGTGCTGTTAGACCTGACAGCTGCTTCTGATACGGTAGACCACACAACTCTTATCTCGTTTGAAGAACTGTGCGGGTGTCAGGGGGACTGCTCTCTACCTTACCTGAGTGGGAGGTCATTTTCGGTCAGACTGGGGGATTCCTCTTCATCTTCTCCTCCTCTGCACTGTGGAGTCCCCCAAGGCTCTTTTCTAGGACCAATTCTTTTTGCCATATCTCTCCCACTCAGGGAAATCTTCAAAAAAAACATGGTATGTCATATCACTTCTATGCTAATGACTGCCAAATGTACATGCCAATCTCCAAAAGCGATTGCTGCCTCCTGACACCCTTACTCAATGTCTTGGTGACGTCAAGGCCTGGTTAGCTCAGAACTTTCTGAAATTAAATAAGGAAAAGGCTGAGATCCTGCTGTTGGGAAACTCCCCCGTTAAATATGGACCTCTTTAAAATCACCAGCCTTGGCATTACAATGGATGTTGATTTTAAGCTTGATAAACACGTCAATGCCATTTTAAAATCAAGTTTTTATCTCATTCGTCTTTAATCAAAAGTGAAAGTTTTTATCTTTTCATGTTCTGGAACAAGTTGTGCTTTTATTTCTGCTCAACAGGACGACTGCAACAGTCTCTATGCAGGTATCAGCCAACACGCTGCCGGACAACTTCTGACCAGAAAACATGATCACATCACCCCGATTGTCTGCCTGTATGCTTTAGAATTGATTTTAAGATCTTATGTTTGTTTGTAAAGCTTTAAATGGACACCCCCTCAGTACATTACAGAATGCTGACACCCCAGTTCACACCTTGAGGTCTCAGGGCCAGTCCCAGCTTGTGGTGCCTAAGACGAGACTTAAGACTAGAGGGGACAGGGTGTTCTCCGTAGTCGGTCCTGGACTCTGGACCCTGCCCCTCCATGTCCGAGTGCCCCCCACCTCCCCTCCCTGTGTGAGTTGTATGGTCCTCTGTCTTTTATTTTATTTTTCTTTTTAGTTATTTGGGTGTTTATTTATTTTTAATTGTTTTACCTGTTTTTAACGACATTATTATTTCATTTTATTTTTATTTTGTGATTTTTGACTCTGTGCAGCACTTTGCGACGTTCTTAAACATTTTAGACATTTTTAACGTGCTTTATAGAGTGGATTGGAGAGTTTCTGACAGGATTCAGTCTGATCTTATTGACTCAGAGACTGAACTGTGTTATCAGAGTCGTCCAGCAGCAGGACTTCATGCTGATCAAGCTCTTATTGTGCTCCAGCAGAAGGAGGTATCACTCAGGAACCCTGTTCAGGTTTCCTCTCGGTCCACGTTGAAGGCCAATCCAGCTTGGGTGGAAAGTCAAGGGGGTAACAGTTCTTCTGCATGATGTTGTGATTGCTCCTCCTGCAGGACCCGAGCTCTGGACCAGGACACACCTTCCCAACAAGAAGCCGGTTCAATGGAACTCCTAAAGCATGATGAAAGGGAGATTGTGCTTTCCAGGTGTCCATGTTGGTTTCTTTGTGTGTCAGGTGGCGGCGGACACAAACATCAGCGCCATCACGTCTCAGGTGGAGAGTCTGTCCAGCAGCCCCCCCAACGCAGAGTGAGAGCTCACACACAGTATTTCATATGTTCCACCTGGACCTGGACCTGGACCTGGACCTGACCCTGGACCTGACCTGGACCCTGGACCTGACCTGGACCCTGGACCTGAACCTGGACCTGACCCTGGACCTGGACCTGGACCTGACCCTGGACCTGACCTGGACCCTGGACCTGAACCTGGACCTGACCCTGGACCTGGACCTGACCCTGGACCTGCAACTTAACCTGGTCCTGACCCTGGACCTGACCCTGGACCTGGACCTGACCCTGGACCTGGACCTGACCCTGGACCTGGACCCTGGACCTGACCCTTTCCATGGACCTGGACCTGACCCTGGACCTGGACCTGACCCTGGACCTGACCTGGACTTGACCCTGACCCTGGACCTGGACCTGGCCCTGACCCTGGACCTGACCTGGACCTGACCCTGGACCTGGACCTGGACCTGGACCTGGACCTGACCCTGGACCTGGACCTGGACTTGACCCTGGACCTGAACCTGGACCTGACCCTGGACCTGGACTTGACCCTGGACCTGAACCTGGACCTGACCCTTTCCCTGGACCTGGACCTGACCCTGGACTTGACCCTGACCCTGGACCTGGACCTGGACTTGACCCTGGACCTGAACCTGGACCTGACCCTGGACCTGGACTTGACCCTGGACCTGAACCTGGACCTGACCCTGGACCTGGACCTGGACTTGACCCTGGACCTGAACCTGGACCTGACCCTGGACCTGGACCTGGACCTGACCCTGGACCTGAACCTGGACCTGACCCTGGACCTGGACTTGACCCTGGACCTGAACCTGGACCTGACCCTTTCCCTGGACCTGGACCTGACCTGGACTTGACCCTGACCCTGGACCTGGACCTGGCCCTGACCCTGGACCTGACCTGGACCTGACCCTGGACCTGGACCTGGACCTGGACCTGGCCCTGACCCTGGACCTGACCTGGACCTGACCCTGGACCTGGACCTGGACCTGACCCTGGACCTGACCTGGACCCTGGACCTGACCTGGACCCTGGACCTGAACCTGGACCTGACCCTGGACCTGGACCTGGACCTGACCCTGGACCTGACCTGGACCCTGGACCTGAACCTGGACCTGACCCTGGACCTGGACCTGACCCTGGACCTGCAACTTAACCTGGTCCTGACCCTGGACCTGACCCTGGACCTGGACCTGACCCTGGACCTGGACCTGACCCTGGACCTGGACCCTGGACCTGACCCTTTCCATGGACCTGGACCTGACCCTGGACCTGGACCTGACCCTGGACCTGACCTGGACTTGACCCTGACCCTGGACCTGGACCTGACCTGGACCTGACCCTGGACCTGGACCTGGACCTGGACCTGACCCTGGACCTGGACCTGGACTTGACCCTGGACCTGAACCTGGACCTGACCCTGGACCTGGACTTGACCCTGGACCTGAACCTGGACCTGACCCTTTCCCTGGACCTGGACCTGACCCTGGACTTGACCCTGACCCTGGACCTGGACCTGGACTTGACCCTGGACCTGAACCTGGACCTGACCCTGGACCTGGACTTGACCCTGGACCTGAACCTGGACCTGACCCTTTCCCTGGACCTGGACCTGACCCTGGACTTGACCCTGACCCTGGACCTGGACCTGGACTTGACCCTGGACCTGAACCTGGACCTGACCCTGGACCTGGACTTGACCCTGGACCTGAACCTGGACCTGACCCTGGACCTGGACCTGGACTTGACCCTGGACCTGAACCTGGACCTGACCCTGGACCTGGACCTGGACCTGACCCTGGACCTGAACCTGGACCTGACCCTGGACCTGGACTTGACCCTGGACCTGAACCTGGACCTGACCCTTTCCCTGGACCTGGACCTGACCTGGACTTGACCCTGACCCTGGACCTGGACCTGGCCCTGACCCTGGACCTGACCTGGACCTGACCCTGGACCTGGACCTGGACCTGGACCTGGACCTGACCCTGGACCTGGACCTGGACCTGACCCTGGACCTGGACTTGACCCTGGACCTGAACCTGGACCTGACCCTGGACCTGGACTTGACCCTGGACCTGAACCTGGACCTGACCCTTTCCCTGGACCTGGACCTGACCCTGGACCTGGACCTGGACCTGACCCTGGACCTGGACCTGGACCTGACCCTAGACCTGGACCTGGACCTGACCCTGTACCTGGACCTGGACCTGACCCTGGACCTGGACCTGGACCTGGACCTGACCTGGACCTGGCCCTGACCCTGGACCTGACCTGGACCTGACCCTGGACCTGGACCTGGACCTGACCCTGGACCTGGACCTGGACCTGACCCTGGACCTGGACCTGACCCTGGACCTGGACCTGGACCTGACCCTGGACCTGGACCTGACCCTGGACCTGGACCTGACCCTGGACCTGGACCAGGACCTGACCTGGACTTGACCCTGACACTGGACCTGGACCTGACCCTGGACCTGGACCTGACCCTGGACCTGGACCTGACCCTGGACCTGAACCTGGACCTGACCCTGGACCTGGACTTGACCCTGGACCTGAACCTGGACCTGAACCTGGACCTGACCCTGGACCTGGACTTGACCCTGGACCTGACCTGGACCTGACCCTGGACCTGGACCTGGACCTGGACCTGGCCCTGACCCTGGACCTGACCTGGACCTGACCCTGGACCTGGACCTGGACCTGACCCTGGACCTGACCTGGACCCTGGACCTGACCTGGACCCTGGACCTGAACCTGGACCTGACCCTGGACCTGGACCTGGACCTGACCCTGGACCTGACCTGGACCCTGGACCTGAACCTGGACCTGACCCTGGACCTGGACCTGACCCTGGACCTGCAACTTAACCTGGTCCTGACCCTGGACCTGACCCTGGACCTGGACCTGACCCTGGACCTGGACCTGACCCTGGACCTGGACCCTGGACCTGACCCTTTCCATGGACCTGGACCTGACCCTGGACCTGGACCTGACCCTGGACCTGACCTGGACTTGACCCTGACCCTGGACCTGGACCTGGCCCTGACCCTGGACCTGACCTGGACCTGACCCTGGACCTGGACCTGGACCTGGACCTGGACCTGGACCTGACCCTGGACCTGGACCTGGACTTGACCCTGGACCTGAACCTGGACCTGACCCTGGACCTGGACTTGACCCTGGACCTGAACCTGGACCTGACCCTTTCCCTGGACCTGGACCTGACCCTGGACTTGACCCTGACCCTGGACCTGGACCTGGACTTGACCCTGGACCTGAACCTGGACCTGACCCTGGACCTGGACTTGACCCTGGACCTGAACCTGGACCTGACCCTGGACCTGGACCTGGACTTGACCCTGGACCTGAACCTGGACCTGACCCTGGACCTGGACCTGGACCTGACCCTGGACCTGAACCTGGACCTGACCCTGGACCTGGACTTGACCCTGGACCTGAACCTGGACCTGACCCTTTCCCTGGACCTGGACCTGACCTGGACTTGACCCTGACCCTGGACCTGGACCTGGCCCTGACCCTGGACCTGACCTGGACCTGACCCTGGACCTGGACCTGGACCTGGACCTGGACCTGACCCTGGACCTGGACCTGGACCTGACCCTGGACCTGGACTTGACCCTGGACCTGAACCTGGACCTGACCCTGGACCTGGACTTGACCCTGGACCTGAACCTGGACCTGACCCTTTCCCTGGACCTGGACCTGACCCTGGACCTGGACCTGGACCTGACCCTGGACCTGGACCTGGACCTGACCCTAGACCTGGACCTGGACCTGACCCTGTACCTGGACCTGGACCTGACCCTGGACCTGGACCTGGACCTGGACCTGACCTGGACCTGGCCCTGACCCTGGACCTGACCTGGACCTGACCCTGGACCTGGACCTGGACCTGACCCTGGACCTGGACCTGGACCTGACCCTGGACCTGGACCTGACCCTGGACCTGGACCTGGACCTGACCCTGGACCTGGACCTGACCCTGGACCTGGACCTGGACCCTGGACCTGAACCTGGACCTGACCCTGGACCTGGACCTGACCCTGGACCTGGACCAGGACCTGACCTGGACTTGACCCTGACACTGGACCTGGACCTGACCCTGGACCTGGACCTGACCCTGGACCTGGACCTGACCCTGGACCTGAACCTGGACCTGACCCTGGACCTGGACTTGACCCTGGACCTGAACCTGGACCTGAACCTGGACCTGACCCTGGACCTGGACTTGACCCTGGACCTGAACCTGGACCTGACCCTGGACCTGGACCTGGACCTGACCCTGGACCTGCAACTTAACCTGGTCCTGACCCTGCACCTGGACTTGAACCTGGACCTGACCCTGGACCTGACCCTGGACCTGGCCCTGACCCTGGACCTTGACCTGACCCTGGACCTGGACCCTGGACCTGGACCTGGACCTGGACGTGACCGTGGACCTGGACCTGGACCTGACCCTAGACCTGGACCTGACCCTGGACCTGACCTGGACTTGACCCTGGACCTGACCCTGGACCTGGACCTGGACCTGGACCTGACCCTGGACCTGGACCTGGACCTGACCCTGGACCTAGACCTGGACCCTGGACCTGAACCTGGACCTGACCCTGGACCTGGACCTGACCCTGGACCTGGACCAGGACCTGACCTGGACTTGACCCTGACACTGGACCTGGACCTGACCCTGGACCTGGACCTGACCCTGGACCTGGACCTGACCCTGGACCTGAACCTGGACCTGACCCTGGACCTGGACTTGACCCTGGACCTGAACCTGGACCTGAACCTGGACCTGACCCTGGACCTGGACTTGACCCTGGACCTGAACCTGGACCTGACCCTGGACCTGGACCTGGACCTGACCCTGGACCTGCAACTTAACCTGGTCCTGACCCTGGACCTGACCCTGGACCTGACCCTGGACCTGGACCTGACCCTGGACCTGGACCTGACCCTGGACCTGGACCCTGGACCTGGACGTGACCGTGGACCTGGACCTGGACCTGACCCTAGACCTGGACCTGACCCTGGACCTGACCTGGACTTGACCCTGGACCTGACCCTGGACCTGGACCTGGACCTGACCCTGGACCTGGACCTGGACCTGACCCTAGACCTGGACCTGACCCTGGACCTGGACCTGGACCTGACCTGGACCTGGACCTGACCCTAGACCTGGACCTGACCCTGGACCTGGACCTGGACCTGACCTGGACCTGGACCTGGACCTGACCCTGGACCTGGACTTGACCCTGGACCTGAACCTGGACCTGACCCTGGACCTGGACTTGACCCTGGACCTGAACCTGGACCTGACCCTTTCCCTGGACCTGGACCTGACCCTGGACCTGGACCTGGACCTGACCCTGGACCTGGACCTGGACCTGACCCTAGACCTGGACCTGGACCTGACCCTGTACCTGGACCTGGACCTGACCCTGGACCTGGACCTGGACCTGGACCTGACCTGGACCTGGCCCTGACCCTGGACCTGACCTGGACCTGACCCTGGACCTGGACCTGGACCTGACCCTGGACCTGGACCTGGACCTGACCCTGGACCTGGACCTGACCCTGGACCTGGACCTGGACCTGACCCTATACCTGGACCTGACCCTGGACCTGGACCTGGACCCTGGACCTGAACCTGGACCTGACCCTGGACCTGGACCTGACCCTGGACCTGGACCAGGACCTGACCTGGACTTGACCCTGACACTGGACCTGGACCTGACCCTGGACCTGGACCTGACCCTGGACCTGGACCTGACCCTGGACCTGAACCTGGACCTGACCCTGGACCTGGACTTGACCCTGGACCTGAACCTGGACCTGAACCTGGACCTGACCCTGGACCTGGACTTGACCCTGGACCTGAACCTGGACCTGACCCTGGACCTGGACCTGGACCTGACCCTGGACCTGCAACTTAACCTGGTCCTGACCCTGCACCTGGACTTGAACCTGGACCTGACCCTGGACCTGACCCTGGACCTGGCCCTGACCCTGGACCTTGACCTGACCCTGGACCTGGACCCTGGACCTGGACCTGGACGTGACCGTGGACCTGGACCTGGACCTGACCCTAGACCTGGACCTGACCCTAGACCTGACCTGGACTTGACCCTGGACCTGACCCTGGACCTGGACCTGGACCTGACCCTGGACCTGGACCTGGACCTGGACCTGACCCTGGACCTAGACCTGGACCCTGGACCTGAACCTGGACCTGGACCTGACCCTGGACCTGGACCTGACCTGGACTTGACCCTGACACTGGACCTGGACCTGACCCTGGACCTGGACCTGACCCTGGACCTGGACCTGACCCTGGACCTGAACCTGGACCTGACCCTGGACCTGGACTTGACCCTGGACCTGAACCTGGACCTGAACCTGGACCTGACACTGGACCTGGACTTGACCCTGGACCTGAACCTGGACCTGACCCTGGACCTGGACCTGGACCTGACCCTGGACCTGCAACTTAACCTGGTCCTGACCCTGGACCTGACCCTGGACCTGACCCTGGACCTGGACCTGACCCTGGACCTGGACCCTGGACCTGGACCTGGACGTGACCGTGGACCTGGACCTGGACCTGACCCTAGACCTGGACCTGACCCTGGACCTGACCTGGACTTGACCCTGGACCTGACCCTGGACCTGGACCTGGACGTGACCGTGGACCTGGACCTGGACCTGACCCTAGACCTGGACCTGACCCTGGACCTGACCTGGACTTGACCCTGGACCTGACCCTGGACCTGGACCTGGACCTGACCCTGGACCTGGACCTGGACCTGACCCTAGACCTGGACCTGACCCTGGACCTGGACCTGACCTGGACCTGGACCTGACCCTAGACCTGGACCTGACCCTGGACCTGGACCTGGACCTGACCTGGACCTGGACCTGGACCTGACCCTGGACCTGGACCTGGACCTGACCCTGGACCTGGACTTGACCCTGGACCTGAACCTGGACCTGACCCTGGACCTGGACTTGACCCTGGACCTGAACCTGGACCTGACCCTTTCCCTGGACCTGGACCTGACCCTGGACCTGGACCTGGACCTGACCCTGGACCTGGACCTGGACCTGACCCTAGACCTGGACCTGGACCTGACCCTGTACCTGGACCTGGACCTGACCCTGGACCTGGACCTGGACCTGGACCTGACCTGGACCTGGCCCTGACCCTGGACCTGAACTGGACCTGACCCTGGACCTGGACCTGGACCTGACCCTGGACCTGGACCTGGACCTGACCCTGGACCTGGACCTGACCCTGGACCTGGACCTGGACCTGACCCTGGACCTGGACCTGACCCTGGACCTGGACCTGGACCCTGGACCTGAACCTGGACCTGACCCTGGACCTGGACCTGACCCTGGACCTGGACCAGGACCTGACCTGGACTTGACCCTGACACTGGACCTGGACCTGACCCTGGACCTGGACCTGACCCTGGACCTGGACCTGACCCTGGACCTGAACCTGGACCTGACCCTGGACCTGGACTTGACCCTGGACCTGAACCTGGACCTGAACCTGGACCTGACCCTGGACCTGGACTTGACCCTGGACCTGAACCTGGACCTGACCCTGGACCTGGACCTGGACCTGACCCTGGACCTGCAACTTAACCTGGTCCTGACCCTGCACCTGGACTTGAACCTGGACCTGACCCTGGACCTGACCCTGGACCTGGCCCTGACCCTGGACCTGGACCTGACCCTGGACCTGGACCCTGGACCTGGACCTGGACGTGACCGTGGACCTGGACCTGGACCTGACCCTAGACCTGGACCTGACCCTAGACCTGACCTGGACTTGACCCTGGACCTGACCCTGGACCTGGACCTGGACCTGACCCTGGACCTGGACCTGGACCTGGACCTGACCCTGGACCTAGACCTGGACCCTGGACCTGAACCTGGACCTGACCCTGGACCTGGACCTGACCCTGGACCTGGACCAGGACCTGACCTGGACTTGACCCTGACACTGGACCTGGACCTGACCCTGGACCTGGACCTGACCCTGGACCTGGACCTGACCCTGGACCTGAACCTGGACCTGACCCTGGACCTGGACTTGACCCTGGACCTGAACCTGGACCTGAACCTGGACCTGACCCTGGACCTGGACTTGACCCTGGACCTGAACCTGGACCTGACCCTGGACCTGGACCTGGACCTGACCCTGGACCTGCAACTTAACCTGGTCCTGACCCTGGACCTGACCCTGGACCTGGACCTGACCCTGGACCTGGACCTGACCCTGGACCTGGACCCTGGACCTGGACCTGGACGTGACCGTGGACCTGGACCTGGACCTGACCCTAGACCTGGACCTGACCCTGGACCTGACCTGGACTTGACCCTGGACCTGACCCTGGACCTGGACCTGGACCTGACCCTGGACCTGGACCTGGACCTGACCCTAGACCTGAACCTGACCCTGGACCTGGACCTGGACCTGACCTGGACCTGGCCCTGACCCTGGACCTGACCTGGACCTGACCCTGGACCTGGACCTGGACCTGGACCTGACCCTGGACCTGGACCTGACCCTGGACCTGGACCAGGACCTGACCTGGACTTGACCCTGACACTGGACCTGGACCTGACCCTGGACCTGGACCTGACCCTGGACCTGGACCTGGACCCTGGACCTGAACCTGGACCTTACCCTGGACCTGGACCTGACCCTGGACCTGGACCAGGACCTGACCTGGACTTGACCCTGACACTGGACCTGGACCTGACCCTGGACCTGGACCTGACCCTGGACCTGAACCTGGACCTGACCCTGGACCTGGACTTGACCCTGGACCTGAACCTGGACCTGAACCTGGACCTGACCCTGGACCTGGACTTGACCCTGGACCTGAACCTGGACCTGACCCTGGACCTGGACCTGGACCTGACCCTGGACCTGCAACTTAACCTGGTCCTGACCCTGGACCTGACCCTGGACCTGACCCTGGACCTGGACCTGACCCTGGACCTGACCCTGGACCTGGACCTGGACCCTGGACCTGAACCTGGACCTGACCCTGGACCTGGACCTGACCCTGGACCTGGACCAGGACCTGACCTGGACTTGACCCTGACACTGGACCTGGACCTGACCCTGGACCTGGACCTGACCCTGGACCTGAACCTGGACCTGACCCTGGACCTGGACTTGACCCTGGACCTGAACCTGGACCTGAACCTGGACCTGACCCTGGACCTGGACTTGACCCTGGACCTGAACCTGGACCTGACCCTGGACCTGGACCTGGACCTGACCCTGGACCTGCAACTTAACCTGGTCCTGACCCTGGACCTGACCCTGGACCTGACCCTGGACCTGGACCTGACCCTGGACCTGGACCTGACCCTGGACCTGGACCCTGGACCTGGACCTGGACGTGACCGTGGACCTGACCCTGGACCTGACCTGGACTTGACCCTGGACCTGACCCTGGACCTGGACCTGGACCTGACCCTGGACCTGGACCTGGACCTGACCCTAGACCTGGACCTGACCCTGGACCTGGACCTGGACCTGACCTGGACCTGGCCCTGACCCTGGACCTGACCTGGACCTGACCCTGGACCTGGACCTGGACCTGGACCTGACCCTGTAACTGGACCTGACCCTGGACCTGGACCAGGACCTGACCTGGACTTGACCCTGACACTGGACCTGGACCTGACCCTGGACCTGGACCTGACCCTGGACCTGGACCTGGACCCTGGACCTGAACCTGGACCTGACCCTGGACCTGGACCTGACCCTGGACCTGGACCAGGACCTGACCTGGACTTGACCCTGACACTGGACCTGGACCTGACCCTGGACCTGGACCTGACCCTGGACCTGAACCTGGACCTGACCTGGACTTGACCCTGGACCTGACCCTGTACCTGGACCTGGACCTGACCCTAGACCTGGACCTGACCCTGGACCTGGACCTGGACCTGGACCTGACCTGGACTTGACCCTGACCCTGCACCTGGACCTGGACCTGGACCTGACCCTGGACCTGGACCTGGACCTGACCCTGGACCTGGACCCTGGACCTGACCCTGGACCATGACCTGGACCTGACCCTGGACCTGGACCTGACCCTGGACCTGGACCTGGACCTGACCCTGGACCTGGACCTGACCCTGGACCTGAACCTGGACCTGACCCTGGACCTGGACTTGACCCTGGACCTGGACCTGGACCTGACCCTGGACCTGGACCTGACCCTGGACCTGAACCTGGACCTGACCCTGGACCTGGACCTGACCCTGGACCTGGACCTGACCCTGGACCTGGACCTGGACGTGACCGTGGACCTGGGGCTGGACCTGACCCTAGACCTGGACCTGACCCTGGACCTGACCCTGGACCTGGACCGTGACCTGACCCTGGACCTGGACCTGGACCTGACCCTAGACCTGGACCTGACCCTGGACCTGGACCTGGACCTGACCTGGACTTGACCCTGACCCTGGACCTGGACCTGGACCTGGCCCTGACCCTGGACCTGACCTGGACCTGACCCTGGACCTGGACCTGGACCTGACCCTGGACCTGGACCTGGACCTGACCCTGGACCTGGACCTGGACCCTGGACCTGAACCTGGACCTGACCCTGGACCTGGACCTGATCCTGGACCTGGACCAGGACCTGACCTGGACTTGACCCTGACACTGGACCTGGACCTGACCCTGGACCTGGACCTGACCCTGGACCTGGACCTGACCCTGGACCTGAACCTGGACCTGACCCTGGACCTGGACTTGACCCTGGACCTGAACCTGGACCAGGACCTGACCTGGACTTGACCCTGACACTGGACCTAGACCTGACCCTGGACCTGGACCTTACCCTGGACCTGGACCTGACCCTGGACCTGAACCTGGACCTGACCCTGGACCTGGACTTGACCCTGGACCTGAACCTGGACCTGACCCTGGACCTGGACTTGACCCTGGACCTGAACCTGAACCTGGACCTGACCCTGGACCTGGACCTGGACCTGACCCTGGACCTGACCCTGGACCTTACCCTGGACCTGGACCTGACCCTGGACCTGGACCTGACCCTGGACCTGGACCTGGACCTGGACGTGACCGTGGACCTGGACCTGGACCTGACCCTAGACCTGGACTTGACCATGGACCTGACCTGGACTTGACCCTGGACCTGACCCTGGGCCTGGACCTGGACCTGACCCTGGACCTGGACCTGGACCTGGACCTGACCCTAGACCTGGACCTGACCCTGGACCTGGACCTGGACCTGACCTGGACCTGGCCCTGACCCTGGAACTGACCTGGACCTGACCTTGGACCTGGACCTGGACCTGGACCTGGACCTGACCCTGGACCTGGACCTGACCCTGGACCTGGACCAGGACCTGACCTGGACTTGACCCTGACACTGGACCTGGACCTGACCCTGGACCTGGACCTGACCCTGGACCTGGACTTGACCCTGGACCTGAACCTGGACCTGACCCTGGACCTGGACTTGACCCTGGACCTGAACCTGGACCTGACCCTGGACCTGGACCTGGACCTGACCCTGGACCTGACCCTGGACCTTACCCTGGACCTGGACCTGACCCTGGACCTGGACCTGACCCTGGACCTGGACCCTGGACCTGGACCTGGACGTGACCGTGGACCTGGACCTGGACCTGACCCTAGACCTGGACTTGACCCTGGACCTGACCTGGACTTGACCCTGGACCTGACCCTGGGCCTGGACCTGGACCTGACCCTGGACCTGGACCTGGACCTGGACCTGACCCTAGACCTGGACCTGACCCTGGACCTGGACCTGGACCTGACCTGGACCTGGCCCTGACCCTGGACCTGACCTGGACCTGACCTTGGACCTGGACCTGGACCTGGACCTGACCCTGGACCTGGACCTGACCCTGGACCTGGACCAGGACCTCACCTGGACTTGACCCTGACACTGGACCTGGACCTGACCCTGGACCTGGACCTGACCCTGGACCTGAACCTGGACCTGACCCTGGACCTGGACCTGACCCTGGACCTGGACCTGGACCCTGGACCTTAACCTGGACCTGACCCTGGACCTGGACCTGACCCTGGACCTGGACCAGGACCTGACCTGGACTTGACCCTGACACTGGACCTGGACCTGACCCTGGACCTGGACCTGACCCTGGACCTGAACCTGGACCTGACCCTGGACCTGGACTTGACCCTGGACCTGAACCTGGATCTGAACCTGGACCTGACCCTGGACCTGGACTTGACCCTGGACCTGGACCTGGACCTGACCCTGGACCTGCAACTTAACCTGGTCCTGACCCTGGACCTGACCCTGGACCTGACCCTGGACCTGGACCTGACCCTGGACCTGGACCTGACCCTGGACCTGGACCCTGGACCTGGACCTGGACGTGACCGTGGACCTGGACCTGGACCTGACCCTAGACCTGGACCTGACCCTGGACCTGACCTGGACTTGACCCTGGACCTGACCCTGGACCTGGACCTGGACCTGACCCTGGACCTGGACCTGGACCTGGACCTGACCCTAGACCTGGACCTGACCCTGGACCTGGACCTGGACCTGACCTGGACCTGGCCCTGACCCTGGACCTGACCTGGACCTGACCCTGGACCTGGACCTGGACCTGGACCTGACCCTGGACCTGGACCTGACCCTGGACCTGGACCAGGACCTGACCTGGACTTGACCCTGACACTGGACCTGGACCTGGACCTGACCCTGGACCTGGACCTGACCCTGGACCTGGACCTGATCCTGGACCTGAACCTGGACCTGACCCTGGACCTGGACTTGACCCTGGACCTGGACCTGGACCTGACCCTGGACCTGCAACTTAACCTGGTCCTGACCCTGCACCTGGACCTGACCCTGGACCTGGACCTGGACCTGACCCTGGACCTGGACCTGACCCTGGACCTGGACCTGGACCTGACCCTGAACCTGGACCTGACCCTGGATCTGACCCTGGATGTGACTGTGGACCTGGACCTGGACCTGACCCTGGACCTGGACTTGACCCTGGACCTGAACCTGGACCTGACCCTGGACCCTGGACCTGACCCTGGACCTGGACCTGACCCTGGACCTGGACCTGGACCTGGACCTGACCCTAGACCTGGACCTGACCCTGGACCTGGACCTGGACCTGACCCTAGACCTGGACCTGACCCTAGACCTGGACCTGACCCTGGACCTTGACCAGGACCGTACCTGGACTTGACCCTGACCCTGACCCTGGACCTGGACCTGGCCCTGACCCTGGACCTGACCTGGACCTGACCCTGGACCTGGACCTGGACCTGACCCTGACCCTGGACCTGGACCTGACCCTGGACCTGGACCTGACCCTGGACCTGGACTTGACCCTGGACCTGAACCTGGACCTGACCCTGGACCTGGACTTGACCCTGGACCTTAACCTGGACCTGACCCTTTCCCTGGACCTGGACCTGACCCTGGACCTGGACCTGGACCTGACCCTGCACCTGGACCTGGACCTGACCCTGGACCTGGACCTGGACCTGACCTGGACTTGACCCTGGACCTGACCCTGGACCTGGAACTGACCCTGGACCTGGACCTGGACCAGACCCTAGACCTGGACCTGACCCTGGACCTGGACCTGGACCTGACCTGGACTTGACCCTGACCCTGGACCTGGACCTGACCTGGACCTGACCCTGGACCTGGACCTGGACCTGACCCTGGACCTGACCCTGGACCTGGACTTGACCCTGGACCTGAACCTGGACCTGACCCTGGACTTGGACCTGACCCTAGACCTGGACCTGGACCTGACCCTGGACCTGGACCTGGACCTGACCCTAGACCTGGACCTGGACCTGGACCTGACCCTGGACCTGGACCTGGACCTGACCCTGGACCTGGACCTGGACCTGACCCCGGACCTGGACGTGGACCTGACCTGGACTTGACCCTGGACCTGACCCTGTACCTGGACCTGGACCTGACCCTAGACCTGGACCTGGACCTGACCCTAGACCTGGACCTGACCCTGGACCTGGTCCTGTACCTGACCTGGACTTGACCCTGACCCTGCACGTGGACCTGGACCTGGACCTGACCCTGGACCTGGACCTGGCCCTGGACCTGGACCTGGACCTGACCCTAGACCTGGACCCTGGACCTGGCCCTGGACCATGACCTGGACCTGACCCTGGACCTGGACCTGACCCTGGACCTGGACCTGGACCTGACCCTGGACCTGGACCTGGACCTGACCCTGGACCTGGACCTGACCCTGGACCTGAACCTGGACCTGACCCTGGACCTGGACTTGACCCTGGACCTGAACCTGGACCTGACCCTTTCCCTGGACCTGGACCTGACCCTGGACCTGGACCTGGACCTGGACCTGACCCTGGACCTGGACCTGGACCTGGACGTGACCGTGGACCTGGGGCTGGACCTGACCCTAGACCTGGACCTGACCCTGGAC
Organism: Telmatherina bonti; assembly: GCF_933228915.1. Lineage (NCBI taxonomy): Eukaryota > Metazoa > Chordata > Actinopteri > Atheriniformes > Telmatherinidae > Telmatherina > Telmatherina bonti. Next base: position 2,083,991 of record NC_136626.1, on the reverse strand, counting down.
CTGACCCTGGACCTGGACCGTGACCTGACCCTGGACCTGGACCTGGACCTGACCCTAGACCTGGACCTGACCCTGGACCTGGACCTGGACCTGACCTGGACTTGACCCTGACCCTGGACCTGGACCTGGCCCTGACCCTGGACCTGACCTGGACCTGACCCTGGACCTGGACCTGGACCTGACCCTGGACCTGGACCTGACCCTGGACCTGGACCTGACCCTGGACCTGACCCTGGACCTGGACCTGACCCTGGACCTGGACCTGGACCTGACCCTGGACCTGGACCTGAACCTGGACCTGACCCTGGACCTGGACCTGACCCTGGACCTAGACCTGGACCTGACCCTGGACCTGGACTTGACCCTAGACCTGAACCTGGACCTGACCCTGAACCTGGACTTGACCCTGGACCTGAACCTGGACCTGACCCTGGACCTGGACTTGACCCTGGACCTGAACCTGGACCTGACCCTTTCCCTGTACCTGGACGTGACCCTGCACCTGGACCTGGACCTGACCCTGCACCTGGACCTGGACCTGACCCTGGACCTGGACCTGGACCTCACCCTAGACCTGGACCTGACCCTGGACCTGGACCTGGACCTGGACTTGACCCTGACCCTGGACCTGGACCTGGCCCTGACCCTGGACCTGACCTGGACCTGACCCTGGACCTGGACCTGACCCTGGACCTGGACCTGGACCTGACCCTGGACCTGGACCCTGGACCTGAACCTGGACCTGACCCTGGACCTGGACTTGACCCTGGACCTGAACCTGGACCTGACCCTGGACCTGGACTTGACCCTGGACCTGGACCTGACCCTGCACCTGGACCTGGACCTGGACCTGACCCTGTACCTGGACCTGGACCTGACCCTAGACCTGGACCTGGACCTGACCCTGGACCTGGACCTGACCCTGGACCTGGACCTGGACCTGACCTGGACTTGACCCTGACCCTGCACCTGGACCTGGACCTTGACCTGACCCTGGAGCTGGACCTGACCCTGGACCTGGACCCTGGACCTGGCCCTGGACCATGACCTGGACCTGACCCTGGACCTGGACCTGACCCTGGACCTGGACCTGGACCTGACCCTGGACCTGGACCTGGACCTGACCCTGGACCTGGACCTGACCCTGGACCTGAACCTGGACCTGACCCTGGACCTGGACTTGACCCTGGACCTGAACCTGGACCTGACCCTTTCCCTGGACCTGGACCTGACCCTGGACCTGGACCTGGACCTGGACGTGACCGTGGACCTGGGGCTGGACCTGACCCTAGACCTGGACCTGACCCTGGACCTGACCCTGGACCTGGACCGTGACCTGACCCTGGACCTGGACCTGGACCTGACCCTAGACCTGGACCTGACCCTGGACCTGGACCTGGACCTGACCTGGACTTTACCCTGACCCTGGACCTGGACCTGGCTCTGACCCTGGACCTGGACCTGACCCTGGACCTGGACCTGAACCTGGACCTGACCCTGGACCTGGACCTGACCCTGGACCTGGACCTGGACCTGACCCTGGACCTGGACCTGAACCTGGACCTGACCCTGGACCTGGACCTGACCCTGGACCTGGACCTGGACCTAACCTTCGACCTGGACTTGACCCTGGACCTGAACCTGGACCTGACCCTGGACCTGGACTTGACCCTGGACCTGAACCTGGACCTGACCCTGGACCTGGACTTGACCCTGGACCTGAACCTGGACCTGACCCTTTCCCTGTACCTGGACGTGACCCTGCACCTGGACCTGGACCTGACCCTGCACCTGGACCTGGACCTGACCCTGGACCTGGACCTGGACCTCACCCTAGACCTGGACCTGACCCTGGACCTGGACCTGGACCTGGACTTGACCCTGACCCTGGACCTGGACCTGGCCCTGACCCTGGACCTGACCTGGACCTGACCCTGGACCTGGACCTGACCCTGGACCTGGACCTGGACCTGACCCTGGACCTGGACCCTGGACCTGAACCTGGACCTGACCCTGGACCTGGACTTGACCCTGGACCTGAACCTGGACCTGACCCTGGACCTGGACTTGACCCTGGACCTGGACCTGACCCTGCACCTGGACCTGGACCTGGACCTGACCCTGTACCTGGACCTGGACCTGACCCTAGACCTGGACCTGGACCTGACCCTGGACCTGGACCTGACCCTGGACCTGGACCTGGACCTGACCTGGACTTGACCCTGACCCTGCACCTGGACCTGGACCTTGACCTGACCCTGGAGCTGGACCTGACCCTGGACCTGGACCCTGGACCTGGCCCTGGACCATGACCTGGACCTGACCCTGGACCTGGACCTGACCCTGGACCTGGACCTGGACCTGACCCTGGACCTGGACCTGGACCTGACCCTGGACCTGGACCTGACCCTGGACCTGAACCTGGACCTGACCCTGGACCTGGACTTGACCCTGGACCTGAACCTGGACCTGACCCTTTCCCTGGACCTGGACCTGACCCTGGACCTGGACCTGGACCTGGACGTGACCGTGGACCTGGGGCTGGACCTGACCCTAGACCTGGACCTGACCCTGGACCTGACCCTGGACCTGGACCGTGACCTGACCCTGGACCTGGACCTGGACCTGACCCTAGACCTGGACCTGACCCTGGACCTGGACCTGGACCTGACCTGGACTTTACCCTGACCCTGGACCTGGACCTGGCTCTGACCCTGGACCTGGACCTGACCCTGGACCTGGACCTGAACCTGGACCTGACCCTGGACCTGGACCTGACCCTGGACCTGGACCTGGACCTGACCCTGGACCTGGACCTGAACCTGGACCTGACCCTGGACCTGGACCTGACCCTGGACCTGGACCTGGACCTAACCTTCGACCTGGACTTGACCCTGGACCTGAACCTGGACCTGACCCTGGACCTGGACTTGACCCTGGACCTGAACCTGGACCTGACCCTGGACCTGGACTTGACCCTGGACCTGAACCTGGACCTGACCCTTTCCCTGGACCTGGACGTGACCCTGCACCTGGACCTGGACCTGACCCTGGACCTGGACCTGGACCTCAGCCTAGACCTGGACCTGACCCTGGACCTGGACCTGGACCTGGACCTGGACTTGACCATGACCCTGGACCTGGACCTGGCCCTGACCCTGGACCTGACCTGGACCTGACCCTGGACCTGGACCTGACCCTTGACCTGGACCTGGACCTGACCCTGGACCTGGACCTGGACCTGACCCTGGACCTGGACCTGGACCCTGGACCTGAACCTGGACCTGACCCTGGACCTGGACTTGACCCTGGACCTGAACCTGGACCTGACCCTGGACCTGGACTTGACCCTGGACCTGGACCTGACCCTGGACCTGGACCTACCTGACCCTGGACCTGCAACTTAACCTGGTCCTGACCCTGCACCTGGACCTGGACCTGGACCTGACCCTGGACCTGACCCTGGACCTGGACCTGGACCTGGACCTGGACCTGGACCTGACCCTGGACCTGGACCTGGACCTGGACCTGACCGTGAACCTGGACCTGACCCTGAACCTGGACCTGGACCTGGACCTGACCCTGGACCTGTACCTGGACCTGGATCTGACCCTGGACGTGACCGTGGACCTGGACCTGGACCTGACCCTGGACCTGGACCTGGACCCTGGACCTGACCCTGGACCTGGACCTGACCCTGAACCTGGACCCGACCCTGGATCTGACCCTAGACTTGACCCTGGACCTGAACCTGGACCTGACCCTGGACCTGACGCTGGACCTGACCCTGGACCTGGACCCTGGACCTGACCCTGGACCTGGACCTGACCCTGCACCTGAACCTGAACCTGGACCTGACCCTACACCTGGACCTGGACCTGACCTTGGACCTGGACCTGACCCTATACCTGACCCTGGACCTGGACCTGGACCTGACCCTTCACGTGGACCTGGACCTGGACTGGACTTGACCCTGGACCTGACCCTGACCCTGACCCTGTACCTGACACTGGACCTGGACCTGGACCTGACCCTGGACCTGAACCTGAACCTGAACCTGGACCTGACCCTGGACCTGATCCTGCACCTGGACCTGGACCTGACACTGGACCTGGACCTGACCCTGGACCTGAACCTGAACCTGGACCTGACCCTGCCCCTGGACCTGGACCTGACCCTGGACCTGGACCTGACCCTATACCTGACCCTGGACCTGGACCTGGACCTGACCCTGGACCTGGACCTGGACCTGGACCTGGACTGGACTTGACCCTGGACCTGGACCTGGACTGGACTTGACCCTGGACCTGACCCTAACCCTGGACTTGACCCTGCACCTGGACCTGGACCTGACCCTGGACCTGGACCTGACCCTGGACCTGAACCTGGACCTGACCCTGGACCTGCAACTTAACCTGGTCCTGACCCTGCACCTGGACCTGACCTTGGACCTGACCCTGGACCTGGACCTGGACCTGACCCTGGACCTGGACCCTGGACCTGGACCTGGACGTGACCGTGGACCTGGACCTGGACCTGACCCTAGACCTGGACCAGACCCTGGACCTGACCTTGACTTGACCCTGGACCTGACCCTGGACCTGGACCTGGACCTGACCCTGGACCTGGACCTGGACCTGGACCTGACCCTGGACCTGGACCTGTACCCTGGACCTGAACCTGGACCTGACCCTGGACCTGGACCTGACCCTGGACCTGGACCAGGACCTGACCTGGACTTGACCCTGACACTGGACCTGGACCTGGACCTGACCCTGGACCTGGACCTGACCCTGGACCTGGACCTGACCATGGACCTGAACCTGGACCTGACCCTGGACCTGGACTTGACCCTGGACCTGAACCTGGACCTGAACCTGGACCTGGACCTGACCCTGGACCTGGACCTGGACCTGACCGTGAACCTGGACCTGACCCTGAACCTGGACCTGGACCTGACCCTGGACCTGTACCTGGACCTGGATCTGACCCTGGACGTGACCGTGGACCTGGACCTGACCCTGGACCTGGACCTGGACCTGGACCCTGGACCTGACCCTGGACCTGGACCTGACCCTGAACCTGGACCTGACCCTGGACCTGGACCTGGACCTGACCCTGCACGTGGACCTGGACCTGGACTGGACTTGACCCTGGACCTGACCCTGACCCTGACCCTGTACCTGACACTGGACCTGGACCTGGACCTGACCCTGGACCTGAACCTGAACCTGGACCTGACCCTGGACCTGATCCTGCACCTGGACCTGGACCTGACACTGGACCTGGACCTGACCCTGGACCTGAACCTGAACCTGAACCTGGACCTGACCCTGCCCCTGGACCTGGACCTGACCCTGGACCTGGACCTGACCCTGGACCTGGACCTGACCCTATACCTGACCCTGGACCTGGACCTGGACCTGACCCTGGACCTGGACCTGGACCTGGACCTGGACTGGACTTGACCCTGGACCTGGACCTGGACTGAACTTGACCCTGGACCTGACCTTGACCCTGGACTTGACCCTGCACCTGGACCTGGACCTGACCCTGGACCTGGACCTGACCCTGGACCTGAACCTGGACCTGACCCTGGACCTGGACCCTGGACCTTGACCTGGACGTGACCGTGGACCTGGACCTGGACCTGACCCTAGACCTGGACCAGACCCTGGACCTGACCTTGACTTGACCCTGGACCTGACCCTGGACCTGACCCTGGACCTGGACCTGGACCTGACCCTGGACCTGGACCTGGACCTGGACCTGACCCTGGACCTGTACCTGGACCTGGATCTGACCCTGGACGTGACCGTGGACCTGGACCTGGACCTGACCCTGGACCTGGACCCTGGACCTTGACCTGGACGTGACCGTGGACCTGGACCTGGACCTGACCCTAGACCTGGACCAGACCCTGGACCTGACCTTGACTTGACCCTGGACCTGACCCTGGACCTGGACCTGGACCTGACCCTGGACCTGGACCTGGACCTGGACCTGACCCTGGACCTGTACCTGGACCTGGATCTGACCCTGGACGTGACCGTGGACCTGGACCTGGACCTGACCCTGGACCTGGACCTGACCCTAGACCTGGACCTGGACCTGGACCTGACCCTGGACCTGGACCTGACCCTAGACCTGGACCTGGACCTGACCCCGGACCTGGACCTGGACCTGACCTGGACTTGACCCTGGACCTGACCCTGTACCTGGACCTGGACCTGACCCTAGACCTGGACCTGGACCTGACCCTGGACCTGACCCTGGACCTGGACCTGGACCTGACCTGGACTTGACCCTGACCCTGCACCTGGACCTGGACCTGACCCTGGAGCTGGACCTGACCCTGGACCTGGACCTGGACCTGACCCTGGACCTGGACCCTGGACCTGGCCCTGGACCATGACCTGGACCTGACCCTGGACCTGGACCTGACCCTGGACCTGGACCTGGACCTGACCCTGGACCTGGACCTGGACCTGACCCTGGACCTGGACCTGACCCTGGACCTGAACCTGGACCTGACCCTGGACCTGGACTTGACCCTGGACCTGAACCTGGACCTGACCCTTTCCCTGGACCTGGACCTGACCCTGGACCTGGACCTGGACCTGACCCTGGACCTGGACCTGGACGTGACCGTGGACCTGGGGCTGGACCTGACCCTAGACCTGGACCTGACCCTGGACCTGACCCTGGACCTGGACCGTGACCTGACCCTGGACCTGGACCTGGACCTGACCCTAGACCTGGACCTGACCCTGGACCTGGACCTGGACCTGACCTGGACTTTACCCTGACCCTGGACCTGGACCTGGCTCTGACCCTGGACCTGGACCTGGACCTGACCCTGGACCTGGACCTGAACCTGGACCTGACCCTGAACCTGGACCTGACCCTGGACCTGGACCTGGACCTGACCCTGGACCTGCACCTGAACCTGGACCTGACCCTGGACCTGGACCTGACCCTGGACCTGGACCTGGGCCTAACCCTGGACCTGGACTTGACCCTGGACCTGAACCTGGACCTGACCCTGGACCTGGACTTGACCCTGGACCTGAACCTGGACCTGACCCTGGACCTGGACTTGACCCTGGACCTGAACCTGGACCTGACCCTTTCCCTGGACCTGGACGTGACCCTGCACCTGGACCTGGACCTGACCCTGGACCTGGACCTGGACCTCAGCCTAGACCTGGACCTGACCCTGGACCTGGACCTGGACCTGGACTTGACCATGACCCTGGACCTGGACCTGGCCCTGACCCTGGACCTGACCTGGACCTGACCCTGGACCTGGACCTGACCCTTGACCTGGACCTGGACCTGACCCTGGACCTGGACCTGGACCTGACCCTGGACCTGGACCTGGACCCTGGACCTGAACCTGGACCTGACCCTGGACCTGGACTTGACCCTGGACCTGAACCTGGACCTGACCCTGGACCTGGACTTGACCCTGGACCTGGACCTGACCCTGGACCTGGACCTACCTGACCCTGGACCTGCAACTTAACCTGGTCCTGACCCTGCACCTGGACCTGGACCTGGACCTGACCCTGGACCTGACCCTGGACCTGGACCTGGACCTGGACCTGACCCTGGACCTGGACCTGGACCTGGACCTGACCGTGAACCTGGACCTGACCCTGAACCTGGACCTGGACCTGGACCTGACCCTGGACCTGGACCTGTACCTGGACCTGGATCTGACCCTGGACGTGACCGTGGACCTGGACCTGGACCTGACCCTGGACCTGGACCTGGACCCTGGACCTGACCCTGGACCTGGACCTGACCCTGAACCTGGACCTGACCCTGGATCTGACCCTAGACTTGACCCTGGACCTGAACCTGGACCTGACCCTGGACCTGACGCTGGACCTGACCCTGGACCTGGACCCTGGACCTGACCCTGGACCTGGACCTGACCCTGCACCTGAACCTGAACCTGGACCTGACCCTACACCTGGACCTGGACCTGACCTTGGACCTGGACCTGACCCTATACCTGACCCTGGACCTGGACCTGGACCTGACCCTTCACGTGGACCTGGACCTGACACTGGACCTGGACCTGGACCTGGACCTGACCCTGGACCTGAACCTGAACCTGGACCTGACCCTGGACCTGATCCTGCACCTGGACCTGGACCTGACACTGGACCTGGACCTGACCCTGGACCTGAACCTGAACCTGGACCTGACCCTGCCCCTGGACCTGGACCTGACCCTGGACCTGGACCTGACCCTATACCTGACCCTGGACCTGGACCTGGACCTGACCCTGGACCTGGACCTGGACCTGGACCTGGACTGGACTTGACCCTGGACCTGACCCTAACCCTGGACTTGACCCTGCACCTGGACCTGGACCTGACCCTGGACCTGGACCTGACCCTGGACCTGAACCTGGACCTGACCCTGGACCTGCAACTTAACCTGGTCCTGACCCTGCACCTGGACCTGACCTTGGACCTGACCCTGGACCTGGACCTGGACCTGACCCTGGACCTGGACCCTGGACCTGGACCTGGACGTGACCGTGGACCTGGACCTGGACCTGACCCTAGACCTGGACCAGACCCTGGACCTGACCTTGTCTTGACCCTGGACCTGACCCTGGACCTGGACCTGACCCTGGACCTGGACCTGACCCTGGACCTGGACCTGGACCCTGGACCTGAACCTGGACCTGACCCTGGACCTGGACCTGACCCTGGACCTGGACCAGGACCTGACCTGGACTTGACCCTGACACTGGACCTGGACCTGGACCTGGACCTGACCCTGGACCTGGACCTGACCCTGGACCTGGACCTGACCATGGACCTGAACCTGGACCTGACCCTGGACCTGGACTTGACCCTGGACCTGAACCTGGACCTGAACCTGGACCTGGACCTGACCCTGGACCTGGACCTGGACCTGACCGTGAACCTGGACCTGACCCTGAACCTGGACCTGGACCTGACCCTGGACCTGTACCTGGACCTGGATCTGACCCTGGACGTGACCGTGGACCTGGACCTGGACCTGACCCTGGACCTGGACCTGGACCCTGGACCTGACCCTGGACCTGGACCTGACCCTGAACCTGGACCTGACCCTGGATCTGACCCTAGACTTGACCCTGGACCTGAACCTGGACCTGACCCTGGACCTGACGCTGGACCTGACCCTGGACCTGGACCCTGGACCTGACCCTGGACCTGGACCTGACCCTGCACCTGAACCTGAACCTGGACCTGACCCTGCACCTGGACCTGGACCTGACCTTGGACCTGGACCTGACCCTATACCTGACCCTGGACCTGGACCTGGACCTGACCCTTCACGTGGACCTGGACCTGGACTGGACTTGACCCTGGACCTGACCCTGACCCTGACCCTGTACCTGACACTGGACCTGGACCTGGACCTGACCCTGGACCTGAACCTGAACCTGGACCTGACCCTGGACCTGATCCTGCACCTGGACCTGGACCTGACACTGGACCTGGACCTGACCCTGGACCTGAACCTGAACCTGGACCTGACCCTGCCCCTGGACCTGGACCTGACCCTATACCTGACCCTGGACCTGGACCTGGACCTGACCCTGGACCTGGACCTGGACCTGGACCTGGACCTGGACTGGACTTGACCCTGGACCTGGACCTGGACTGGACTTGACCCTGGACCTGACCCTGACCCTGGACTTGACCCTGCACCTGGACCTGGACCTGACCCTGGACCTGGACCTGACCCTGGACCTGAACCTGGACCTGACCCTGGACCTGCAACTTAACCTGGTCCTGACCCTGCACCTGGACCTGACCCTGGACCTGACCCTGGACCTGGACCTGGACCTGACCCTGGACCTGGACCCTGGACCTTGACCTGGACCTGACCCTAGACCTGGACCAGACCCTGGACCTGACCTTGACTTGACCCTGGACCTGACCCTGGACCTGGACCTGGACCTGACCCTGGACCTGGACCTGGACCTGGACCTGACCCTGGACCTGGACCTGGACCCTGGACCTGAACCTGGACCTGACCCTGGACCTGGACCTGACCCTGGACCTGGACCAGGACCTGACCTGGACTTGACCCTGACCCTGGACCTGGACCTGACCCTGGACCTGAACCTGGACCTGACCCTGGACCTGGACTTGACCCTGGACCTGAACCTGGACCTGAACCTGACCCTGGACCTGACCTGGACCTGACCCTGGACCTGGACCTGGACCTGACCCTGACCCTGGACCTGGACCTGGACCTGACCCTGGACCTGGACCTGGACCCGACCCTGGACCTGGAACTGGACCTGACCCCGGACCTGGACCTGGACCTGACCTGGACTTGACCCTGGACCTGACCCTGTACCTGGACCTGGACCTGACCCTAGACCTGGACCTGGACCTGACCCTAGACCTGGACCTGACCCTGGACCTGGTCCTGGACCTGACCTGGACTTGACCCTGACCCTGCACGTGGACCTGGACCTGGACCTGACCCTGGACCTGGACCTGGCCCTGGACCTGGACCTGGACCTGACCCTAGACCTGGACCCTGGACCTGGCCCTGGACCATGACCTGGACCTGACCCTGGACCTGGACCTGACCCTGGACCTGGACCTGGACCTGACCCTGGACCTGGACCTGGACCTGACCCTGGACCTGGACCTGACCCTGGACCTGAACCTGGACCTGACCCTGGACCTGGACTTGACCCTGGACCTGAACCTGGACCTGACCCTTTCCCTGGACCTGGACCTGACCCTGGACCTGGACCTGGACCTGGACCTGACCCTGGACCTGGACCTGGACCTGGACGTGACCGTGGACCTGGGGCTGGACCTGACCCTAGACCTGGACCTGACCCTGGACCTGACCCTGGACCTGGACCGTGACCTGACCCTGGACCTGGACCTGGACCTGACCCTAGACCTGGACCTGACCCTGGACCATGACCTGGACCTGACCTGGACTTGACCCTGACCCTGGACCTGGACCTGGCCCTGACCCTGGACCTGACCTGGACCTGACCCTGGACCTGGACATGGACCTGACCCTGGACCTGGACCTGACCCTGGACCTGGACCTGAACCTGGACCTGACCCTGGACCTGGACCTGACCCTGGACCTGGACCTGGACCTGACCCTGGACCTGGACCTGAACCTGGACCTGACCCTGGACCTGGACCTGACCCTGGACCTGGACCTGGACCTGACCCTGGACCTGGACTTGACCCTAGACCTGAACCTGGACCTGACCCTGGACCTGACCCTGGACCTGGACTTGACCCTGGACCTGAACCTGGACCTGACCCTGGACCTGGACTTGACCCTGGACCTGGACCTGGACCTGACCCTTTCCCTGGACCTGGACGTGACCCTGCACCTGGACCTGGACCTGACCCTGCACCTGGACCTGGACCTGACCCTGGACCTGGACCTGGACCTCACCCTAGACCTGGACCTGACCCTGGACCTGGACCTGGACCTGGACCTGGACTTGACCCTGACCCTGGACCTGGACCTGGACCTGGCCCTGACCCTGGACCTGACCTGGACCTGACCCTGGACCTGGACCTGACCCTGGACCTGGACCTGGACCTGGACCTGACCCTGGACCTGGACCTGGACCCTGGACCTGAACCTGGACCTGACCCTGGACCTGGACTTGACCCTGGACCTCAACCTGGACCTGACCCTGGACCTGGACTTGACCCTGGACCTGGACCTGACCCTGGACCTGGACCTACCTGACCCTGGACCTGCAACTTAACCTGGTCCTGACCCTGCACCTGGACCTGGACCTGGACCTGACCCTGGACCTGACCCTGGACCTGGACCTGGACCTGGACCTGACCCTGGACCTGGACCTGGACCTGGACCTGACCGTGAACCTGGACCTGACCCTGAACCTGGACCTGGACCTGACCCTGGACCTGTACCTGGACCTGGATCTGACCCTGGACGTGACCGTGGACCTGGACCTGGACCTGACCCTGGACCTGGACCTGGACCTGACCCTGAACCTGGACCTGACCCTGGATCTGACCCTAGACTTGACCCTGGACCTGAACCTGGACCTGACCCTGGACCTGACCCTGGACCTGACCCTGGACCTGGACCTGACCCTGCACGTGAACCTGAACCTGGACCTGACCCTGCACCTGGACCTGGACCTGGACCTGACCCTGCACGTGGACCTGGACCTGGACTGGACTTGACCCTGGACCTGACCCTGACCCTGACCCTGTACCTGACACTGGACCTGGACCTGGACCTGACCCTGGACCTGAACCTGAACCTGGACCTGACCCTGGATCTGATCCTGCACCTGGACCTGGACCTGACACTGGACCTGGACCTGACCCTGGACCTGAACCTGAACCTGAACCTGGACCTGACCCTGCCCCTGGACCTGGACCTGACCCTGGACCTGGACCTGACCCTGGACCTGGACCTGACCCTATACCTGACCCTGGACCTGGACCTGGACCTGACCCTGGACCTGGACCTGGACCTGGACTTGACCCTGGACCTGGACCTGGACTGAACTTGACCCTGCACCTGAACCTGAACCTGGACCTGACCCTGCACCTGGACCTGGACCTGACCTTGGACCTGGACCTGACCCTTTACCTGACCCTGGACCTGGACCTGGACCTGACCCTTCACGTGGACCTGGACCTGGACTGGACTTGACCCTGGACCTGACCCTGACCCTGACCCTGTACCTGACACTGGACCTGGACCTGGACCTGACCCTGGACCTGATCCTGAACCTGGACCTGACCCTGGACCTGATCCTGCACCTGGACCTGGACCTGACACTGGACCTGGACCTGACCCTGGACCTGAACCTGAACCTGAACCTGGACCTGACCCTGCCCCTGGACCTGGACCTGACCCTGGACCTGGACCTGACCCTATACCTGACCCTGGACCTGGACCTGGACCTGACCCTGGACCTGGACCTGGACCTGGACCTGGACTGGACTTGACCCTGGACCTGGACCTGGACTGGACTTGACCCTGGACCTGACCCTAACCCTGGACTTGACCCTGCACCTGGACCTGGACCTGACCCTGGACCTGGACCTGAACCTGGACCTGACCCTGGACCTGCAACTTAACCTGGTCCTGACCCTGCACCTGGACCTGACCTTGGACCTGACCCTGGACCTGGACCTGGACCTGACCCTGGACCTGGACCCTGGACCTGGACCTGGACGTGACCGTGGACCTGGACCTGGACCTGACCCTAGACCTGGACCAGACCCTGGACCTGACCTTGACTTGACCCTGGACCTGACCCTGGACCTGGACCTGGACCTGACCCTGGACCTGGACCTGGACCCTGGACCTGAACCTGGACCTGACCCTGGACCTGGACCTGACCCTGGACCTGGACCAGGACCTGACCTGGACTTGACCCTGACACTGGACCTGGACCTGGACCTGACCCTGGACCTGGACCTGACCCTGGACCTGGACCTGACCATGGACCTGAACCTGGACCTGACCCTGGACCTGGACTTGACCCTGGACCTGAACCTGACCCTGGACCTGGACCTGGACCTGACCGTGAACCTGGACCTGACCCTGAACCTGGACCTGGACCTGACCCTGGACCTGTACCTGGACCTGGATCTGACCCTGGACGTGACCGTTGACCTGGACCTGGACCTGACCCTGGACCTGGATCTGGACCCTGGACCTGACCCTGGACCTGGACCTGACCCTGAACCTGGACCTGACCCTGGATCTGACCCTAGACTTGACCCTGGACCTGAACCTGGACCTGACCCTGGACCTGACGCTGGACCTGACCCTGGACCTGGACCCTGGACCTGACCCTGGACCTGGACCTGACCCTGCACCTGAACCTGAACCTGGACCTGACCCTGCACCTGGACCTGGACCTGACCTTGGACCTGGACCTGACCCTATACCTGACCCTGGACCTGGACCTGGACCTGACCCTTCACGTGGACCTGGACCTGGACTGGACTTGACCCTGGACCTGACCCTGACCCTGACCCTGTACCTGACACTGGACCTGGACCTGGACCTGACCCTGGACCTGAACCTGAACCTGGACCTGACCCTGGACCTGATCCTGCACCTGGACCTGGACCTGACACTGGACCTGGACCTGACCCTGGACCTGAACCTGAACCTGAACCTGGACCTGACCCTGCCCCTGGACCTGGACCTGACCCTGGACCTGGACCTGACCCTATACCTGACCCTGGACCTGGACCTGGACCTGACCCTGGACCTGGACCTGGACCTGGACCTGGACCTGGACTGGACTTGACCCTGGACCTGGACCTGGACTGGACTTGACCCTGGACCTGACCCTGACCCTGGACTTGACCCTGCACCTGGACCTGACCCTGGACCTGAACCTGGACCTGACCCTGGACCTGCAACTTAACCTGGTCCTGACCCTGCACCTGGACCTGACCCTGGACCTGACCCTGGACCTGGACCTGGACCTGACCCTGGACCTGGACCCTGGACCTGGACCTGGACCTGACCCTAGACCTGGACCAGACCCTGGACCTGACCTTGACTTGACCCTGGACCTGACCCTGGACCTGGACCTGGACCTGACCCTGGACCTGGACCTGGACCTGGACCTGACCCTGGACCTGGACCTGGACCCTGGACCTGAACCTGGACCTGACCCTGGACCTGGACCTGACCCTGGACCTGGACCAGGACCTGACCTGGACTTGACCCTGACCCTGGACCTGGACCTGACCCTGGACCTGAACCTGGACCTGACCCTGGACCTGGACTTGACCCTGGACCTGAACCTGGACCTGAACCTGACCCTGGACCTGACCTGGACCTGACCCTGGACCTGGACCTGGACCTGACCCTGACCCTGGACCTGGACCTGGACCTGACCCTGGACCTGGACCTGGACCTGACCCTGGACCTGGACCTGGACCTGACCCCGGACCTGGACCTGGACCTGACCTGGACTTGACCCTGGACCTGACCCTGTACCTGGACCTGGACCTGACCCTAGACCTGGACCTGGACCTGACCCTGGACCTGGACCTGACCCTGGACCTGGTCCTGGACCTGACCTGGACTTGACCCTGACCCTGCACGTGGACCTGGACCTGGACCTGACCCTGGACCTGGACCTGGACCTGGCCCTGGACCTGGACCTGGACCTGACCCTAGACCTGGACCCTGGACCTGGCCCTGGACCATGACCTGGACCTGACCCTGGACCTGGACCTGACCCTGGACCTGGACCTGGACCTGACCCTGGACCTGGACCTGGACCTGACCCTGGACCTGGACCTGACCCTGGACCTGAACCTGGACCTGACCCTGGACCTGGACTTGACCCTGGACCTGAACCTGGACCTGACCCTTTCCCTGGACCTGGACCTGACCCTGGACCTGGACCTGGACCTGGACCTGACCCTGGACCTGGACCTGGACCTGGACGTGACCGTGGACCTGGTGCTGGACCTGACCCTAGACCTGGACCTGACCCTGGACCTGACCCTGGACCTGGACCGTGACCTGACCCTGGACCTGGACCTGGACCTGACCCTAGACCTGGACCTGACCCTGGACCTGGACCTGGACCTGACCTGGACTTGACCCTGACCCTGGACCTGGACCTGGCCCTGACCCTGGACCTGACCTGGACCTGACCCTGGACCTGGACCTGGACCTGACCCTGGACCTGGACCTGACCCTGGACCTGGACCTGAACCTGGACCTGACCCTGGACCTGGACCTGACCCTGGACCTGGACCTGGACCTGACCCTGAACCTGGACCTGACCCTGGACCTGGACCTGACCCTGGACCTGGACCTGGACCTGACCCTGGACCTGGACTTGACCCTAGACCTGAACCTGGACCTGACCCTGGACCTGGACTTGACCCTGGACTTGAACCTGGACCTGACCCTGGACCTGGACTTGACCCTGGACCTGAACCTGGACCTGACCCTTTCCCTGGACCTGGACGTGACCCTGCACCTGGACCTGGACCTGACCCTGCACCTGGACCTGGACCTGACCCTGGACCTGGACCTGGACCTCACCCTAGACCTGGACCTGACGCTGGACCTGGACCTGGACCTGGACCTGGACTTGACCCTGACCCTGGACCTGGACCTGGCCCTGACCCTGGACCTGGACCTGGACCTGACCCTGGACCTGGACCTGACCCTGGACCTGGACCTGGACCTGACCCTGGACCTGGACCTGGACCCTGGACCTGAACCTGGACCTGACCCTGGACCTGGACTTGACCCTGGACCTCAACCTGGACCTGACCCTGGACCTGGACTTGACCCTTGACCTGGACCTGACCCTGGACCTGGACCTACCTGACCCTGGACCTTCAACTTAACCTGGTCCTGACCCTGCACCTGGACCTGGACCTGGACCTGACCCTGGACCTGACCCTGGACCTGGACCTGGACCTGGACCTGGACCTGACCCTGGACCTGGACCTGGACCTGGACCTGACCGTGAACCTGGACCTGACCCTGAACCTGGACCTGGACCTGACCCTGGACCTGTACCTGGACCTGGATCTGACCCTGGACGTGACCGTGGACCTGGACCTGGACCTGACCCTGGACCTGGACCTGGACCCTGGACCTGACCCTGGACCTGGACCTGACCCTGAACCTGTACCTGACCCTGGATCTGACCCTAGACTTGACCCTGGACCTGAACCTGGACCTGACCCTGGACCTGACCCTGGACCTGACCCTGGACCTGGACCCTGGACCTGACCCTGGACCTGGACCTGACCCTGCACGTGAACCTGAACCTGGACCTGACCCTGCACCTGGACCTGGACCTGACCTTGGACCTGGACCTGACCCTATACCTGACCCTGGACCTGGACCTGGACCTGACCCTGGACCTGGACCTGGACCTGGACTGGACTTGACCCTGGACCTGACCCTGACCCTGACCCTGTACCTGACACTGGACCTGGACCTGGACCTGACCCTGGACCTGAACCTGAACCTGGACCTGACCCTGGACCTGATCCTGCACCTGGACCTGGACCTGACACTGGACCTGGACCTGACCCTGGACCTGAACCTGAACCTGAACCTGGACCTGACCCTGCCCCTGGACCTGGACCTGACCCTGGACCTGGACCTGACCCTGGACCTGGACCTGACCCTATACCTGACCCTGGACCTGGACCTGGACCTGACCCTGGACCTGGACCTGGACCTGGACCTGGACTGGACTTGACCCTGGACCTGACCCTGACCCTGGACTTGACCCTGCACCTGGACCTGGACCTGACCCTGGACCTGGACCTGACCCTGGACCTGAACCTGGACCTGACCCTGGACCTGCAACTTAACCTGGTCCTGACCCTGCACCTGGACCTGACCCTATACCTGACCCTGGACCTGGACCTGGACCTGACCCTGGACCTGGACCCTGGACCTTGACCTGGACGTGACCGTGGACCTGGACCTGGACCTGACCCTAGACCTGGACCAGACCCTGGACCTGACCTTGACTTGACCCTGGACCTGACCCTGGACCTGGACCTGGACCTGACCCTGGACCTGGACCTGGACCTGGACCTGACCCTGGACCTGTACCTGGACCTGGATCTGACCCTGGACGTGACCGTGGACCTGGACCTGGACCTGACCCTGGACCTGGACCTGACCCTAGACCTGGACCTGGACCTGGACCTGACCCTGGACCTGGACCTGGACCTGACCCTAGACCTGGACCTGGACCTGACCCCGGACCTGGACCTGGACCTGACCTGGACTTGACCCTGGACCTGACCCTGTACCTGGACCTGGACCTGACCATAGACCTGGACCTGGACCTGACCCTAGACCTGGACCTGACCCTGGACCTGGACCTGGACCTGACCTGGACTTGACCCTGACCCTGCACCTGGACCTGGACCTGGACCTGACCCTGGAGCTGGACCTGACCCTGGACCTGGACCTGGACCTGACCCTGGACCTGGACCCTGGACCTGGCCCTGGACCATGACCTGGACCTGACCCTGGACCTGGACCTGACCCTGGACCTGGACCTGGACCTGGACCTGACCCTGGACCTGGACCTGGACCTGACCCTGGACCTGGACCTGACCCTGGACCTGGACTTGACCCTGGACCTGAACCTGGACCTGACCCTTTCCCTGGACCTGGACCTGACCCTGGACCTGGACCTGGACCTGGACGTGACCGTGGACCTGGGGCTGGACCTGACCCTAGACCTGGACCTGACCCTGGACCTGACCCTGGACCTGGACCGTGACCTGACCCTGGACCTGGACCTGGACCTGACCCTAGACCTGGACCTGACCCTGGACCTGGACCTGGACCTGACCTGGACTTGACCCTGACCCTGGACCTGGACCTGGCCCTGACCCTGGACCTGGACCTGGACCTGACCCTGGACCTGGACCTGAACCTGGACCTGACCCTGGACCTGGACCTGACCCTGGACCTGGACCTGGACCTGACCCTGGACCTGGACCTGAACCTGGACCTGACCCTGGACCTGGACCTGACCCTGGACCTGGACCTGGACCTAACCCTGGACCTGGACTTGACCCTGGACCTGAACCTGGACCTGACCCTGGACCTGGACTTGACCTTGGACCTGAACCTGGACCTGACCCTGGACCTGGACTTGACCCTGGACCTGAACCTGGACCTGACCCTTTCCCTGGACCTGGACGTGACCCTGCACCTGGACCTGGACCTGACCCTGGACCTGGACCTGGACCTCAGCCTTGACCTGGACCTGACCCTGGACCTGGACCTGGACCTGGACTTGACCATGACCCTGGACCTGGACCTGGCCCTGACCCTGGACCTGACCCTGGACCTGGACCTGACCCTTGACCTTGACCTGGACCTGATCCTGGACCTGGACCTGGACCTGACCCTGGACCTGGACCTGGACCCTGGACCTGAACCTGGACCTGACCCTGGACCTGGACTTGACCCTGGACCTGAACCTGGACCTGACCCTGGACCTGGACTTGACCCTGGACCTGGACCTGACCCTGGACCTGGACCTACCTGACCCTGGACCTGCAACTTAACCTGGTCCTGACCCTGCACCTGGACCTGGACCTGGACCTGACCCTGGACCTGACCCTGGACCTGGACCTGGACCTGGACCTGACCGTGAACCTGGACCTGACCCTGAACCTGGACCTGGACCTGGACCTGACCCTGGACCTGTACCTGGACCTGGATCTGACCCTGGACTTGACCGTGGACCTGGACCTGGACCTGACCCTGGACCTGGACCTGGACCCTGGACCTGACCCTGGACCTGGACCTGACCCTGAACCTGGACCTGACCCTGGATCTGACCCTAGACTTGACCCTGGACCTGACGCTGGACCTGACCCTGGACCTGGACCTGACCCTGGACCTGGACCCTGGACCTGACCCTGGACCTGGACCTGACCCTGCACCTGAACCTGAACCTGGACCTGACCCTGCACCTGGACCTGGACCTGACCTTGGACCTGGACCTGACCCTATACCTGACCCTGGACCTGGACCTGGACCTGACCCTTCACGTGGACCTGGACCTGGACTGGACTTGACCCTGGACCTGACCCTGACCCTGACCCTGTACCTGACACTGGACCTGGACCTGGACCTGACCCTGGACCTGAACCTGAACCTGGACCTGACCCTGGACCTGATCCTGCACCTGGACCTGGACCTGACACTGGACCTGGACCTGACCCTGGACCTGAACCTGAACCTGAACCTGGACCTGACCCTGCCCCTGGACCTGGACCTGACCCTGGACCTGGACCTGACCCTATACCTGACCCTGGACCTGGACCTGGACCTGACCCTGGACCTGGACCTGGACCTGGACCTGGACTGGACTTGACCCTGGACCTGGACCTGGACTGGACTTGACCCTGGACCTGACCCTAACCCTGGACTTGACCCTGCACCTGGACCTGGACCTGGACCTGACCCTGGAGCTGGACCTGACCCTGGACCTGGACCTGGACCTGACCCTGGACCTGGACCCTGGACCTGGCCCTGGACCATGACCTGGACCTGACCCTGGACCTGGACCTGACCCTGGACCTGGACCTCGACCTGGACCTGACCCTGGACCTGGACCTGGACCTGACCCTGGACCTGGACCTGACCCTGGACCTGAACCTGGACCTGACCCTGGACCTGGACTTGACCCTGGACCTGAACCTGGACCTGACCCTTTCCCTGGACCTGGACCTGACCCTGGACCTGGACCTGGACCTGACCCTGGACCTGGACCTGGACCTGGACGTGACCGTGGACCTGGGGCTGGACCTGACCCTAGACCTGGACCTGACCCTGGACCTGGACCGTGACCTGACCCTGGACCTGGACCTGGACCTGACCCTAGACCTGGACCTGACCCTGGACCTGGACCTGGACCTGACCTGGACTTGACCCTGACCCTGGACCTGGACCTGGCCCTGACCCTGGACCTGGACCTGGACCTGACCCTGGACCTGGACCTGAACCTGGACCTGACCCTGGACCTGGACCTGACCCTGGACCTGGACCTGGACCTGACCCTGGACCTGGACCTGAACCTGGACCTGACCCTGGACCTGGACCTGACCCTGGACCTGGACCTGGACCTAACCCTGGACCTGGACTTGACCCTGGACCTGAACCTGGACCTGACCCTGGACCTGGACTTGACCTTGGACCTGAACCTGGACCTGACCCTGGACCTGGACTTGACCCTGGACCTGAACCTGGACCTGACCCTTTCCCTGGACCTGGACGTGACCCTGCACCTGGACCTGGACCTGACCCTGGACCTGGACCTGGACCTCAGCCTTGACCTGGACCTGACCCTGGACCTGGACCTGGACCTGGACTTGACCATGACCCTGGACCTGGACCTGGCCCTGACCCTGGACCTGACCCTGGACCTGGACCTGACCCTTGACCTTGACCTGGACCTGATCCTGGACCTGGACCTGGACCTGACCCTGGACCTGGACCTGGACCCTGGACCTGAACCTGGACCTGACCCTGGACCTGGACTTGACCCTGGACCTGAACCTGGACCTGACACTGGACCTGGACTTGACCCTGGACCTGGACCTGACCCTGGACCTGGACCTACCTGACCCTGGACCTGCAACTTAACCTGGTCCTGACCCTGCACCTGGACCTGGACCTGGACCTGACCCTGGACCTGGACCTGGACCTGACCGTGAACCTGGACCTGACCCTGAACCTGGACCTGGACCTGGACCTGACCCTGGACCTGTACCTGGACCTGGATCTGACCCTGGACTTGACCGTGGACCTGGACCTGGACCTGACCCTGGACCTGGACCTGGACCCTGGACCTGACCCTGGACCTGGACCTGACCCTGAACCTGGACCTGACCCTGGATCTGACCCTAGACTTGACCCTGGACCTGACGCTGGACCTGACCCTGGACCTGGACCTGACCCTGGACCTGGACCCTGGACCTGACCCTGGACCTGGACCTGACCCTGCACCTGAACCTGAACCTGGACCTGACCCTGCACCTGGACCTGGACCTGACCTTGGACCTGGACCTGACCCTATACCTGACCCTGGACCTGGACCTGGACCTGACCCTTCACGTGGACCTCGACCTGGACTGGACTTGACCCTGGACCTGACCCTGACCCTGACCCTGTACCTGACACTGGACCTGGACCTGGACCTGACCCTGGACCTGAACCTGAACCTGGACCTGACCCTGGACCTGATCCTGCACCTGGACCCGGACCTGACACTGGACCTGGACCTGACCCTGGACCTGAACCTGAACCTGAACCTGGACCTGACCCTGCCCCTGGACCTGGACCTGACCCTGGACCTGGACCTGACCCTATACCTGACCCTGGACCTGGACCTGGACCTGACCCTGGACTTGACCCTGGACCTGGACCTGGACTGGACTTGACCCTGGACCTGACCCTAACCCTGGACTTGACCCTGCACCTGGACCTGGACCTGACCCTGGACCTGGACCTGACCCTGGACCTGAACCTGGACCTGACCCTGGACCTGCAACTTAACCTGGTCCTGACCCTGCACCTGGACCTGACCTTGGACCTGACCCTGGACCTGGACCTGGACCTGGACCTGACCCTGGACCTGGACCCTGGACCTGGACCTGGACGTGACCGTGGACCTGGACCTGGACCTGACCCTAGACCTGGACCAGACCCTGGACCTGACCTTGACTTGACCCTGGACCTGACCCTGGACCTGGACCTGGACCTGACCCTGGACCTGGACCTGGACCTGGACCCTGGACCTGAACCTGGACCTGACCCTGGACCTGGACCTGACCCTGGACCTGGACCAGGACCTGACCTGGACTTGACCCTGACACTGGACCTGGACCTGGACCTGACCCTGGACCTGGACCTGACCCTGGACCTGGACCTGACCATGGACCTGAACCTGGACCTGACCCTGGACCTGGACTTGACCCTGGACCTGAACCTGGACCTGAACCTGGACCTGGACCTGACCCTGGACCTGGACCTGGACCTGACCGTGAACCTGGACCTGACCCTGAACCTGGACCTGGACCTGACCCTGGACCTGTACCTGGACCTGGATCTGACCCTGGACGTGACCGTGGACCTGGACCTGGACCTGACCCTGGACCTGGACCTGGACCCTGGACCTGACCCTGGACCTGGACCTGACCCTGAACCTGGACCTGACCCTGGATCTGACCCTAGACTTGACCCTGGACCTGAACCTGGACCTGACCCTGGACCTGACGCTGGACCTGACCCTGGACCTGGACCCTGGACCTGACCCTGGACCTGGACCTGACCCTGCACCTGAACCTGAACCTGGACCTGACCCTGCACCTGGACCTGGACCTGACCTTGGACCTGGACCTGACCCTATACCTGACCCTGGACCTGGACCTGACCCTTCACGTGGACCTGGACCTGGACTGGACTTGACCCTGGACCTGACCCTGACCCTGACCCTGTACCTGACACTGGACCTGGACCTGGACCTGACCCTGGACCTGAACCTGAACCTGGACCTGACCCTGGACCTGATCCTGCACCTGGACCTGGACCTGACACTGGACCTGGACCTGACCCTGGACCTGAACCTGAACCTGAACCTGGACCTGACCCTGCCCCTGGACCTGGACCTGACCCTGGACCTGGACCTGACCCTATACCTGACCCTGGACCTGGACCTGGACCTGACCCTGGACCTGGACCTGGACCTGGACCTGGACTGGACTTGACCCTGGACCTGACCCTGACCCTGGACTTGACCCTGCACCTGGACCTGGACCTGACCCTGGACCTGGACCTGACCCTGGACCTGAACCTGGACCTGACCCTGGACCTGCAACTTAACCTGGTCCTGACCCTGCACCTGGACCTGACCCTGGACCTGACCCTGGACCTGGACCTGGACCTGACCCTGGACCTGGACCCCGGACCTGGACCTGGACCTGACCCTAGACCTGGACCAGACCCTGGACCTGACCTTGACTTGACCCTGGACCTGACCCTGGACATGGACCTGGACCTGAACCTGGACCTGACCCTGCCCCTGGACCTGGACCTGACCCTATACCTGACCCTGGACCTGGACCTGGACCTGACCCTGGACCTGGACCTGGACCTGGACCTGGACTTGACCCTGGACCTGGACCTGGACTGGACTTGACCCTGGACCTGACCCTGACCCTGGACTTGACCCTGCACCTGGACCTGGACCTGACCCTGGACCTGGACCTGACCCTGGACCTGAACCTGGACCTGACCCTGGACCTGGACCTGACCCTGGACCTGACCCTGGACCTGGACCAGGACCTGACCTGGACTTGACCCTGACACTGGACCTGGACCTGACCCTGGACCTGGACCTGACCCTGGACCTGGACCTGACCCTGGACCTGATCCTGGACCTGACCCTGGACCTGGACTTGACCCTGGACCTGAACCTGGACCTGAACCTGGACCTGACCCTGCACCTGGACTTGACCCTGGACCTGAACCTTGACCTGACCCTTGACCTGGACCTGGACCTGACCCTGGACCTGCAACTTAACCTGGTCCTCACCCTGGACCTGACCCTGGACCTGGACCTGACCCTGGACCTGGACCCTGGACCTGGACCTGGACGTGACCGTGGACCTGGACCTGGACCTGACCTTAGACCTGGACCTGACCCTGGACCTGACCTGGACTTAACCCTGGACCTGACCCTGGACCTGGACCTGGACCTGACCCTAGACCTGGACCTGACCCTGGACCTGGACCTGGACCTGACCTGGACCTGGCCCTGACCCTGGACCTGACCTTGACCTGACCCTGGACCTGGACCTGACCCTGGACCTGGACCAGGACCTGACCTGGACTTGACCCTGACACTGGACCTGGACCTGACCCTGGACCTGGACCTGACCCTGGACCTGGACCTGACCCTGGACCTGAACCTGGACCTGACCCTGGACCTGGACTTGACCCTGGACCTGAACCTGGACCTGAACCTGGACCTGGACCTGGACCTGACCCTGGACCTGCAACTTAACCTGGTCCTGACCCTGCACCTGGACCTGACCCTGGACCTGACCCTGGACCTGGACCTGGACCTGACCCTGGACCTGGACCCTGGACCTGACCCTGGACCTGGACCTGGACCTGACCCTGGATCTGACCCTGGACGTGACTTTGGACCTGGACCTGGACCTGACCCTGGACCTGGACTTGACCCTGGGCCTGAACCTGGACCTGACTCTGGACCCTGGACCTGACCCTGGACCTGGACCTGATCCTGGACCTGGACCTGGACCTGGACCTGACCCTACACCTGGACCTGACCCTGGACCTGGACCTGGACCTGACCCTAGACCTGGACTTGACCCTAGACCTGGACCTGACCCTGGACCTTGACCAGGACCTGACCTGGACTTGACCCTGACCCTGACCCTGGACCTGGACCTGGCCCTGACCCTGGACCTGACCTGGACCTGACCCTGGACCTGGACCTGGACCTGACCCTGACCCTGGACCTTGACCTGACCCTGGACCTGGACCTGACCCTGGACCTGGACTTGACCCTGGACCTGAACCTGGACCTGACCCTGGACCTGGACTTGACCCTGGACCTTAACCTGGACCTGACCCTTTCCCTGGACCTGGACCTGGACCTGACCCTGGACCTGGACCTGGACCTGACCCTGCACCTGGACCTGGACCTGACCCTGGACCTGGACCTGGACCTGACCTGGACTTGGCCCTGGACCTGACCCTGGACCTGGACCTGACCCTGGACCTGGACCTGGACCTGGACCAGACCCTAGACCTGGACCTGACCCTGGACCTGGACCTGGACCTGACCTGGACTTGACCCTGACCCTGGACCTGGACCTGGCCCTTACCCTGGCCCTGACCCTGGACCTGACCTGGACCTGACCCTGGACCTGCACCTGGACCTGACCCCGGAACTGGACCTGGACCTGACCTGGACTTGACCCTGGACCTGACCCTGTACCTGGACCTGGACCTGACCCTGGACCTGGACCTGGACCTGACCCTAGACCTGGACCTGACCCTGGACCTGGACCTGGACCTGACCTGGACTTGACCCTGACCCTGCACCTGGACCTGGACCTGGACCTGACCCTGGACCTGGACCTGAACCTGGACCTGGACCTGGACCTGACCCTGGACCATGACCTGGACCTGACCCTGGACCTGGACCTGACCCTGGACCTGGACCTGGACGTGACTGTGGACCTGGACCTGGACCTGACCCTGGACCTGGACTTGACCCTGGACCTGGACTTGACCCTGGACCTGAACCTGGACCTGACCCTGGACCCTGGACCTGACCCTGGACCTGGACCTGACCCTGGACCTGGACCTGGACCTGGACCTGACCCTACACCTGGACTTGACCCTGGACCTGGACCTGGACCTGACCCTAGACCTGGACGTGACCCTAGACCTGGACCTGACCCTGGACCTTGACCAGGACCTGACCTGGACTTGACCCTGACCCTGGACCTGGACCTGGCCCTGACCCTGGACCTGACCTGGACCTGACCCTGGACCTGGACCTGGACCTGACCCTGACCCTGGACCTGGACCTGACCCTGGACCTGAACCTGGACCTGACCCTGGACCTGGACTTGACCCTGGACCTTAACCTGGACCTGACCCTTTCCCTGGACCTGGACCTGACCCTGGACCTGCAACTTAACCTGGACCTGACCCTGGACCTGCACCTGGACCTGACCCTGGACCTGCAACTTAACCTGGACCTGACCCTGGACCTGACCCTGGACCTGGACCTGGACCTGACCCTGGACCTGGACCTGACCCTGGACCTGGACCTGACCCTGGACCTGGACCCTGGACCTGGACCTGGACGTGACCGTGGACCTGGACCTGGACCTGACCCTAGACCTGGACCTGACCCTGGACCTGACCCTGGACCTGGACCTGACCCTGGACCTGGACCTGGACCTGGACCTGGACCTGACCCTAGACCTGGACCTGACCCTGGACCTGGACCTGACCTGGACCTGGCCCTGACCCTGGACCTGACCTGGACCTGACCCTGGACCTGGACCTGGACCTGAACCTGACCCTGGACCTGGACCAGGACCTGACCTGGACTTGACCCTGACACTGGACCTGGACCTGACCCTGGACCTGGACCTGACCCAGGACCTGAACCTGGACCTGACCCTGGACCTGGACCTGGACCCTGGACCTGAACCTGGACCTGACCCTGGACCTGGACCTGACCCTGGACCTGGACCAGGACCTGACCTGGACTTGACCCTGACACTGGACCTGGACCTGACCCTGGACCTGGACCTGACCCTGGACCTGGACCTGACCCTGGACCTGAACCTGGACCTGACCCTGGACCTGGACTTGACCCTGGACCTGAACCTGGACCTGAACCTGGACCTGACCCTGGACCTGGACTTGACCCTGGACCTGAACCTGGACCTGACCCTGGACCTGGACCTGGACCTGACCCTGGACCTGCAACTTAACCTGGTCCTGACCCTGGACCTGACCCTGGACCTGACCCTGGACCTGGACCTGACCCTGGACCTGGACCCTGGACCTGGACCTGACCCTGGACCTGGACCTGGACCTGACCCTAGACCTGGACCTGACCCTGGACCTGACCTGGACTTGACCCTGGACCTGACCCTGGACCTGGACCTGGACCTGACCCTAGACCTGGACCTGACCCTGGACCTGGACCTGGACCTGGACCTGACCTGGACCTGGCCCTGACCCTGGACCTGACCTGGACCTGACCCTGGACCTGGACCTGGACCTGGACCTGACCCTGGACCTGGACCTGACCCTGGACCTGTTCCAGGACCTGACCTGGACTTGACCCTGACACTGGACCTGGATCTGACCCTGCACCTGGACCTGGACCTGACCCTGGACCTGGACTTGACCCTGGACCTGAACCTGGACCTGAACCTGGACCTGACCCTGGACCTGGACTTGACCCTGGACCTGAACCTGGACCTGACCCTGGACCTGGACCTGGACCTGACCCTGGACCTGGACCAGGACCTGACCTGGACTTGACCCTGACACTGGACCTGGATCTGACCCTGCACCTGGACCTGGACCTGACCCTGGACCTGGACTTGACCCTGGACCTGAACCTGGACCTGAACCTGGACCTGACCCTGGACCTGGACTTGACCCTGGACCTGAACCTGGACCTGACCCTGGACCTGGACCTGGACCTGACCCTGGACCTGCAACTTAACCTGGTCCTGACCCTGCACCTGGACCTGACCCTGGACCTGACCCTGGACCTGGACCTGGACCTGGACCTGACCCTGGACTTGGACCTGGACTTGACCTGGACCCTGGATCTGACCCTGGACCTGGACCTGGACCTGACCCTGAACCTGCACCTGACCCTGGATATGACCCTGGATGTGACTGTGGACCTGGACCTGACCCTGGACCTGGACTTGACCCTGGACCTGAACCTGGACCTGACCCTGGTCCCTGGACCTGACCTTGGACCTGGACCTGACCCTGGACCTGGACCTGGACCTGGACCTGGACCTGACCCTACACCTGGACCTGACCCTGGACCTGGACCTGACCCTAGACCTGGACTTGACCCTAGACCTGGACCTGACCCTGGACCTGGCCCTGACCCTGGACCTGGACCTGGCCCTGACCCTGGACCTGACCTGGACCTGACCCTGGACCTGGACCTGGACCTTACCTTGACCCTGGACCTGGACCTGACCCTGGACCTGGACCTGACCCTGGACCTGGACTTGACCCTGGACCTTAACCTGGACCTGACCCTTTCCCTGGACCTGGACCTGACCCTGGACCTGGACCTGGACCTGACCCTGCACCTGGACCTGGACCTGGACCTGACCCTGGACCTGGACCTGTACCTGACCTGGACTTGACCCTGGACCTGACCCTGGACCTGGACCTGACCCTGGACCTGGACCTGGACCAGACCCTAGACCTGGACCTGACCCTGGCCCTGGACCTGGACCTGACCTGGACTTGACCCTGACCCTGGATCTGACCCTGCACCTGGACCTGGACTTGACCCTGACCCTGCACCTGGACCTGGACCTGGACCTGACCCTGGACCTGGACCTGACCCTGGACCTGGACCTGGACCTGACCCTGGACCTGGACCCTGGACCTGACCCTAGACCATGACCTGGAACTGACCCTGGACCTGGACCTGACCCTGGACCTGGACCTGGACCTGGACCTGGACCTGACCCTGGACCTGGACCTGACCCTGGACCTGAACCTGGACCTGACCCTGGACCTGGACTTGACCCTGGACCTGAACCTGGACCTGACCCTTTCCCTGGACCTGGACCTGACCCTGGACCTGGACCTGGACCTGACCCTGGACCTGGACCTGGACCTGGACGTGACCGTGGACCTGGGGCTGGACCTGACCCTAGACCTGGACCTGATCCTGGACCTGACCCTGGAATTGGACCGTGACCTGACCCTGGACCTGGACCTGGACCTGACCCTGGACCTGGACCTGGACCTGACCTGGACTTGACCCTGACCCTGGACCTGGCCCTGACCCTGGACCTGGACCTAGACCTGACCCTGGATCTGGACCTGGACCTGACCCTGGACCTGGACCTGACCCTGGACCTGGACCTGGACCTGACCCTGGACCTGGACCTAAACCTGGACCTGACCCTGGACCTGGACCTGACCCTGGACCTGGACCTGGACCTGACCCTGGACCTGGACCTGAACCTGGACCTGACCCTGGACCTGGACCTGACCCTGGACCTGGACCTGGACCTGACCCTGGACCTGGACTTGACCCTGGACCTGAACCTGGACCTGACCCTGGACCTGGACTTGACCCTGGACCTGAACCTGGACCTGACCCTGGACCTGGAATTGACCCTGGACCTGAACCTGGACCTGACCCTTTCCCTGGACCTGGACCTGGACCTGACCTGGACTTGACCCTGACCCTGGACCTGGACCTGGCCCTGACCCTGGACCTGACCTGGACCTGACCCTGGACCTGGACCTGACCCTTGACCTGGACCTGACCCTGGACCTGGACCTGGACCTGACCCTGGACCTGGACCTGGACCCTGGACCTGAACCTGGACCTGACCCTGGACCTGGACTTGACCCTGGACCTGATCCTGGACCTGACCCTGGACCTGGACTTGACCCTGGACCTGGACCTGACCCTGGACCTGGACCTGGACCTGACCTGGACTTGACCCTGGACCTGACCCTGGAACTGGACCTGGACCTGACCCTGGACCTGGACTTAGACCTCACCCTAGACCTGGACCTGACCCTGGACCTGGACCTGGACCTGACCTGGACTTGTCCCTGACCCTGGACCTGGACCTGGCCCTGACCCTGGACCTGACCTGGACCTGACCCTGGACCTGGACCTGACCCTTGACCTGGACCTGACCCTGGACCTGGACCTGGACCTGACCCTGGCCCTGGACTTGATCCTGGACCTGGACCTGACCCTGGACCTGCAACTTAACCTGGTCCTGACCCTGCACCTGGACCTGGACCTGGACCTGACCCTGGACCTGACCCTGGACCTAGACCTGGACCTGGACCTGACCCTGGACCTGGACCTGGACCTGGACCTGACCGTGAACCTTGACCTGACCCTGAACCTGTACCTGGACCTGGATCTGACCCTGGACGTGACCGTGGAGCTGGATCTGGACCTGACCCTGGACCTGGACCTGGACCCTGGACCTGACCCTGGACCTGGACTTGACCCTCAACCTGGACCTGACCCTGGATCTGACCCTAGACTTGACCCTGGACCTGAACCTGGACCTGACCCTGGACCTGACCCTGGACCTGGACCCTGGACCTGACCCTGGACCTGGACCTGGACCTGACCCTGGACCTGAACCTGAACTTGGACCTGACCCTGCACCTTGACCTGGACCTGACCTTGGACCTGGACCTGACACTATACCTGACCCTGGACCTGGACCTGGACCTGACCCTGCACGTGGACCTGGACCTGGACTGGACTTGACCCTGGACCTGACCCTGACCCTGACCCTGTACCTGACACTGGACCTGGACCTGGACCTGACCCTGGACCTGAACCTGAACCTGGACATACCCTGGACCTGATCCTGCACCTGGACCTGGACCTGACCCTGGACCTGAACCTGAACCTGAACCTGGACCTGGACCTAAACCTACCCTGGACCTGGACCTGACCCTATACCTGACCCCGGACCTGGACCTGGACCTGACCCTGGACCTGGACCTGGACCTGGACCTGGACTGGACTTGACCCTGGACCTGGACCTGGACTGGACTTGACCCTGGACCTGACCCTGGACCTGGACTTGACCCTGGACCTGGACCTGACCCTGGACCTGAACCTGAACCTGGACCTGACCCTGACCCTGGACCTGCACCTGACCCTGGACCTGACCCTGGACGTGACCCTGGACCTGGACCCTGGACCTGGACCAGACCCTGGACCTGCAACTTAACCTGGACCTGACCCTGGACCTGGACCTGACCCCGGACCTGACCCTGGACCTGCACCTGACCCTGGACCTGGACCTGCAACTTAACCTGGATCTGACCCTGGACCTGGACTTGACCCTGGACCTGACCCTGGACCTGCAACTTAACCTGGTCCTGACCCTGCACCTGGACCTGGACCTGGACCTGATCCTGCACCTGGACCTGACCCTGGACCTTACCCTGCACCTGGACCTGGACCTGACCCTGCACCTGACCCTGAACCTGCACCTGCACCTGCACCTGACCCTGGACCTGGACCCTGGACCTGACCCTGGACGTGACCCTGGACCTGGACCCTGGACCTGGACGTGACCCTGGACCTGGACCCTGGACCTGGACCAGACCCTGGACCTGCAACTTAACCTGGACCTGACCCTGGACCTGGACCTGGACCTGACCGTGGACCTGCAACTTAACCTGGACCTGACCCTGCACCTGGACCTGGACCTGACCCTGACCCTGGACCTGTACCTGACCCTGACCCTGGACCTGACCCTGATGCTGGTCCTGACCCTGGACCTGGACCTGACCCTTGACCTGGACTTGACCCTGGACCTAGACCTGACCCTGGACCTGGACCTGACCCTGGACCTGGACATGACCCTGGACCTAGACCTGACCCTGGACCTGGACCTGGACCTGGACCTGACACTGGACACGGACCTGGACCTGACCCTGGACCTGACCCTGGACCCGGACCTGACCCTGGACCTGGACCTGGACCTGGACCCTGGACCTGGATGTCGACCTGACCCTGGACCTGGACCCTGGACCTGATCCTGCACCTGGACCTGACCCTGGACCTGGACCCTGGACCTGACCCTGGAACTGCAACTTAACCTGGACCTCACCCTGCACCTGGACCTGGACCTGACCCTGACCCTGGACCTGTACCTGACCCTGACCCTGGACCTGACCCTGAGGCTGGTCCTGACCCTGGACCTTGACCTGACCCTGGACCTGGACTTGACCCTGGACCTGGACCTGGACCTGGACCTGACACTGGACACGGACCTGGACCTGACCCTGGACCTGACACTGGACCCAGACCTGACCCTGGACCTGGACCTGACCCTGGACCTGACCCTGGACCCGGACCTGACCCTGGACCTGGACCTGGACCTGACCCTGGACCTGGACCCTGGACCTGATTCTGCACCTGGACCTGGACCTGACCCTGGACCTGGACCTGACCCTGCACCTAAACCTGAACCTGGACCTGACCCTGCACCTGGACCTTCGACCTGACCCTGGACCTGGACCTGACCCTGGACCTGGATGTCGACCTGACCCTGGACCTGATTCTGCACCTGGACCTGGACCTGACCCTGGACCTGGACCTGACCCTGCACCTAAACCTGAACCTGGACCTGACCCTGGACCTGGACCTGGACCTGGACCTGACCCTGGACCTGGACCTGGACCTGACCCTGCACGTGGACCTGGACTGGACTTGACCCTGGACCTGACCCTGACCCTGGACCTGGACCTGGCCCTGGACCTGGACCTGACCCTGGACGTGAACCTGAACCTGGACCTGACCCTGCCCCTGGACCTGGACCTGACCCTGGACCTGGACCTGACCCTATACCTGACCCTGGACCTGGACCTGACCCTGGACCTGGATGTCGACCTGACCCTGGACCTGGACCCTGGACCTGATCCTGCACCTGGACCTGACCCTGGACCTGGACCCTGGACCTGACCCTGCACCTGGACCTGGACCTGACCCTGGACCTGAACCTGAACCTGGACCTGACCCTGCCCCTGGACCTGGACCTGACCCTGGACCTGGACCTGACCCCATACCTGACACTGGACCTGGACCTGGACCTGACCCTGGACCTGGACCTGGACATGGACCTGGACTGGACTTGACCCTGGACCTGACCCTGACCCTGGACTTGACCCTGCACCTGGACCTGGACCTGACCCTGTACCTGACACTGGACCTGGACCTGGACCTGACCCTGGACCTGGACCTGACCCTGGACCTGAACCTGAACCTGGACCTGACCCTGCCCCTGGCCCTGGACCTGACCCTGTACCTGACACTGGACCTGGACCTGGACCTGACCCTGGACCTGACCCTGGACCTGACCCTGACCCTGGACCTGACCCTGACCCTGGACCTGGACCTGACCCTGGACCTGGACCTGACCCTATACCTGACACTGGACCTGGACCTGGACCTGACCCTGGACCTGGACCTGGACCTGGACCTGGACTGGACTTGACCCTGGACCTGACCCTGACCCTGGACTTGACCCTGCACCTGGACCTTGACCTGACCCTGGACCTGGACCTGACCCTGGACCTGAACCTGAACCTGGACCTGACCCTGCCCCTGGACCTGGACCTGACCCTGTACCTGACACTGGACCTGGACCTGACCCTGGACCTGAACCTGGACCTGACCCTGCACCTGGACCTGACCCTGCACCTGGACCTGGACCTGGACCTGGACTGGACTTGACCCTGGACCTGACCCTGACCCTGGACTTGACCCTGGACCTGACCCTGACCCTGGACTTGACCCTGCACCTGGACCTGGACCTGACCTTGGACCTGGACCTGACCCTGGACCTGAACCTGGACCTGTACCCTGGACCTGGACCAGACCCTGGACCTGCAACTTAACCTGGAACTGACCCTGGACCTGGAGTTGGACCAGACCCTGGACCTGACCCTGGACCTGCAACTTAACCTGGACCTGGACCTGACCCCGGACCTGACCCTGGACCAGCACCTGACCCTGGACCTGGACCTGGACCTGACCATGGACCTGGACCTGGACCTGACCCTGGACCTGCAACTTAACCTGGACCTGACCCTGACCCTGGACCTGACCCTTGACCTGCAACTTAACCTGGACCTGGACCTGACCCTGGACCTGGCCCTGGACCAGCACCTCACCCTGCACCTGAACCTGGACCTCACCCTGGACCTGCAACTTAACCTGGACCTCACCCTGCACCTGGACCTGGACCTGACCCTGGACCTGCAACTTAACCTGGACCTCACCCTGCACCTGGACCTGGACCTGACCCTGACCCTGGACCTGGACCTGACCCTGACGCTGGTCCTGACCCTGGACCTGGACCTGACTCTGGACCTGGACTTGACCCTGGACCTAGACCTGACCCTGGACCTGGACCTGGACCTGACAATGGACCTGGACTGGACTTGACCCTGGACCTGACCTGGACCTGACCCTGGACCTGGACCTGACCCTTGACCTGGACCTGACCCTGGACCTGGACCTGGACCTGACCCTGGACCTGGACCTGGACCCTGGACCTGAACCTGGACCTGACCCTGGACCTGGACTTGACCCTGGACCTGATCCTGGACCTGACCCTGGACCTGGACTTGACCCTGGACCTGGACCTGACCCTGGACCTGGACCTGGACCTGACCTGGACTTGACCCTGGACCTGACCCTGGACCTGGACCTGGACCTGACCCTGGACCTGGACTTAGACCTCACCCTAGACCTGGACCTGACCCTGGACCTGGACCTGGACCTGACCTGGACTTGTCCCTGACCCTGGACCTGGACCTGGCCCTGACCCTGGACCTGACCTGGACCTGACCCTGGACCTGGACCTGACCCTTGACCTGGACCTGACCCTGGACCTGGACCTGGACCTGACCCTGGACCTGGACCTGGACCCTGGACCTGAACCTGGACCTTACCCTGGACCTGGACTTGACCCTGGACCTGATCCTGGACCTGACCCTGGCCCTGGACTTGATCCTGGACCTGGACCTGACCCTGGACCTGCAACTTAACCTGGTCCTGACCCTGCACCTGGACCTGGACCTGGACCTGACCCTGGACCTGACCCTGGACCCGGACCTGACCCTGGACCTAGACCTGGACCTGGACCTGACCCTGGACCTGGACCTGGACCTGGACCTGACCGTGAACCTTGACCTGACCCTGAACCTGTACCTGGACCTGGATCTGACCCTGGACGTGACCGTGGAGCTGGATCTGGACCTGACCCTGGACCTGGACCTGGACCCTGGACCTGACCCTGGACCTGGACTTGACCCTCAACCTGGACCTGACCCTGGATCTGACCCTAGACTTGACCCTGGACCTGAACCTGGACCTGACCCTGGACCTGACCCTGGACCTGGACCCTGGACCTGACCCTGGACCTGGACCTGGACCTGACCCTGCACCTGAACCTGAACTTGGACCTGACCCTGCACCTTGACCTGGACCTGACCTTGGACCTGGACCTGACACTATACCTGACCCTGGACCTGGACCTGGACCTGACCCTGCACGTGGACCTGGACCTGGACTGGACTTGACCCTGGACCTGACCCTGACCCTGACCCTGTACCTGACACTGGACCTGGACCTGGACCTGACCCTGGACCTGAACCTGAACCTGGACATACCCTGGACCTGATCCTGCACCTGGACCTGGACCTGACCCTGGACCTGAACCTGAACCTGAACCTGGACCTGGACCTAAACCTACCCTGGACCTGGACCTGACCCTATACCTGACCCCGGACCTGGACCTGGACCTGACCCTGGACCTGGACCTGGACCTGGACCTGGACCTGGACTGGACTTGACCCTGGACCTGGACCTGGACTGGACTTGACCCTGGACCTGACCCTGGACCTGGACTTGACCCTGGACCTGGACCTGAACCTGGACCTGACCCTGACCCTGGACCTGCACCTGACCCTGGACCTGACCCTGGACGTGACCCTGGACCTGGACCCTGGACCTGGACCAGACCCTGGACCTGCAACTTAACCTGGACCTGACCCTGGACCTGGACCTGACCCCGGACCTGACCCTGGACCTGCACCTGACCCTGGACCTGGACCTGCAACTTAACCTGGATCTGACCCTGGACCTGGACTTGACCCTGGACCTGACCCTGGACCTGCAACTTAACCTGGTCCTGACCCTGCACCTGGACCTGGACCTGGACCTGATCCTGCACCTGGACCTGACCCTGGACCTTACCCTGCACCTGGACCTGGACCTGACCCTGCACCTGACCCTGAACCTGCACCTGCACCTGCACCTGACCCTGGACCTGGACCCTGGACCTGACCCTGGACGTGACCCTGGACCTGGACCCTGGACCTGGACCAGACCCTGGACCTGCAACTTAACCTGGACCTGACCCTGGACCTGGACCTGGACCTGACCGTGGACCTGCAACTTAACCTGGACCTGACCCTGCACCTGGACCTGGACCTGACCCTGACCCTGGACCTGTACCTGACCCTGACCCTGGACCTGACCCTGATGCTGGTCCTGACCCTGGACCTGGACCTGACCCTTGACCTGGACTTGACCCTGGACCTAGACCTGACCCTGGACCTGGACCTGGACCTGGACCTGACACTGGACACGGACCTGGACCTGACCCTGGACCTGACCCTGGACCCGGACCTGACCCTGGACCTGGACCTGGACCTGGACCCTGGACCTGGATGTCGACCTGACCCTGGACCTGGACCCTGGACCTGATCCTGCACCTGGACCTGACCCTGCACCTGGACCTGGACCTGACCCTGACCCTGGACCTGTACCTGACCCTGACCCTGGACCTGACCCTGAGGCTGGTCCTGACCCTGGACCTTGACCTGACCCTGGACCTGGACTTGACCCTGGACCTGGACCTGGACCTGGACCTGACACTGGACACGGACCTGGACCTGACCCTGGACCTGACACTGGACCCAGACCTGACCCTGGACCTGGACCTGACCCTGGACCTGACCCTGGACCCGGACCTGACCCTGGACCTGGACCTGGACCTGACCCTGGACCTGGACCCTGGACCTGATTCTGCACCTGGACCTGGACCTGACCCTGGACCTGGACCTGACCCTGCACCTAAACCTGAACCTGGACCTGACCCTGCACCTGGACCTGGACCTTCGACCTGACCCTGGACCTGGACCTGACCCTGGACCTGGATGTCGACCTGACCCTGGACCTGGACCCTGGACCTGATTCTGCACCTGGACCTGGACCTGACCCTGGACCTGGACCTGACCCTGCACCTAAACCTGAACCTGGACCTGACCCTGGACCTGGACCTGGACCTGGACCTGACCCTGCACGTGGACCTGGACTGGACTTGACCCTGGACCTGACCCTGACCCTGGACCTGGACCTGGCCCTGGACCTGGACCTGACCCTGGACGTGAACCTGAACCTGGACCTGACCCTGCCCCTGGACCTGGACCTGACCCTGGACCTGGACCTGACCCTATACCTGACCCTGGACCTGGACCTGACCCTGGACCTGGATGTCGACCTGACCCTGGACCTGGACCCTGGACCTGATCCTGCACCTGGACCTGACCCTGGACCTGGACCCTGGACCTGACCCTGCACCTGGACCTGGACCTGACCCTGGACCTGAACCTGAACCTGGACCTGACCCTGCCCCTGGACCTGGACCTGACCCTGGACCTGGACCTGACCCCATACCTGACACTGGACCTGGACCTGGACCTGACCCTGGACCTGGACCTGGACATGGACCTGGACTGGACTTGACCCTGGACCTGACCCTGACCCTGGACTTGACCCTGCACCTGGACCTGGACCTGACCCTGTACCTGACACTGGACCTGGACCTGGACCTGACCCTGGACCTGGACCTGACCCTGGACCTGAACCTGAACCTGGACCTGACCCTGCCCCTGGCCCTGGACCTGACCCTGTACCTGACACTGGACCTGGACCTGGACCTGACCCTGGACCTGACCCTGGACCTGACCCTGACCCTGGACCTGACCCTGACCCTGGACCTGGACCTGACCCTGGACCTGGACCTGACCCTATACCTGACACTGGACCTGGACCTGGACCTGACCCTGGACCTGGACCTGGACCTGGACTGGACTTGACCCTGGACCTGACCCTGACCCTGGACTTGACCCTGCACCTGGACCTTGACCTGACCCTGGACCTGAACCTGAACCTGGACCTGACCCTGCCCCTGGACCTGGACCTGACCCTGTACCTGACACTGGACCTGGACCTGACCCTGGACCTGAACCTGGACCTGACCCTGCACCTGGACCTGGACCTGGACCTGGACTGGACTTGACCCTGGACCTGACCCTGACCCTGGACTTGACCCTGGACCTGACCCTGACCCTGGACTTGACCCTGCACCTGGACCTGGACCTGACCTTGGACCTGGACCTGACCCTGGACCTGAACCTGAACCTGGACCTGACCCTGGACGTGACCCTGGACCTGGACCCTGGACCTGGACCAGACCCTGGACCTGCAACTTAACCTGGAACTGACCCTGGACCTGGAGTTGGACCAGACCCTGGACCTGACCCTGGACCTGCAACTTAACCTGGACCTGGACCTGACCCCGGACCTGACCCTGGACCAGCACCTGACCCTGGACCTGGACCTGGACCTGACCATGGACCTCGACCTGGACCTGACCCTGGACCTGCAACTTAACCTGGACCTGACCCTGACCCTGGACCTGACCCTTGACCTGCAACTTAACCTGGACCTGGACCTGACCCTGGACCTGGCCCTGGACCAGCACCTCACCCTGCACCTGAACCTGGACCTCACCCTGGACCTGCAACTTAACCTGGACCTCACCCTGCACCTGGACCTGGACCTGACCCTGGACCTGCAACTTAACCTGGACCTCACCCTGCACCTGGACCTGGACCTGACCCTGACCCTGGACCTGGACCTGACCCTGACGCTGGTCCTGACCCTGGACCTGGACCTGACTCTGGACCTGGACTTGACCCTGGACCTAGACCTGACCCTGGACCTGGACCTGGACCTGACAATGGACCTGGACTGGACTTGACCCTGGACCTGGACCTGACACTGGACACGGACCTGGACCTGGACCTGGACCTGACACTGGACCCAGACCTGACCCTGGACCTGGACCTGACCCTGGACCTCGACCTGGACTTGACACTGGACCCGGGCCTGACCGTGGACCTGGACCTTACAATGGAACTGGACTGGACTTGACCCTGTACCTGGACCTGGACCTGACCCTATACCTGACCCTGGACCTAGACCTAACCCTAGACATGGACCTGACCCTGGACCTGACCCTGGACCTGGAACTGACCCTATACCTGACCCTGGACTTGGACCTGGACCTGACCCTGGACCTGGACCTGGACCTGACAATGGACCTTGACTGGACTTGACCCTGGACCTGGACCTGACCCTGGACCTGGACCTGACCCTGACCCTTACCCTGGACCTGGACTTGACACTGGACCTGGACCCGACCTGACAATGGACCTGGACTGGACTGGACTTGACCCTGGACCTGGCCCTGACCCTGGACCTGGACCTGGACTTGACCCTGGACCTGGACCTTACCCTGGACCTGACCCTGGATCTGGACCTGGACCTGACCCTGGACCTGCAACTTAACCTGGACCTGACCCTGCACCTGGACCTGGACCTGACCCTGGACCTGGACCTGACCCCGGACCTGACCCTGGACGTGACCCTGGACCTGACCCTGGACCTGACCCTGACCTGGACCTGACCCTGGACCTGGACTTGGACTTGACCCTGCACCTGGACCTTGACCTGACCCTGGCCCTGGACCTGACCCTGTACCTGACACTGGACCTGGACCTGGACCTGACCCTGGACCTGGACCTGGACCTGACCCTGGACCTGGACCTGACCCTGGACCTGAACCTGAACCTGGACCTGCCCCTGCCCCTGGACCTGGACCTGACCCTGGCCCTGACCCTGGCCCTGGACCTGACCCTGTACCTGACACTGGACCTGGACCTGGACCTGACCCTGGACCTGAACCTGAACCTGGACCTGACCCTGGACCTGGACCTGACCCTGCACCTGGACCTGGACCTGGACCTGGACTGGACTTGACCCTGGAACTGACCCTGACCCTGGACTTGACCCTGCACCTGGACCTGGACCTGACCTTGGACCTGGACCTGACCCTGGACCTGAACCTGAACCTGGACCTGACCCTGACCCTGGACCTGCACCTGACCCTGGACCTGGACCCTGGACCTGACCCTGGACGTGACCCTGGACCTGGACCCTGGACCTGGACCAGACCCTGGACCTGCAACTTAACCTGGACCTGACCCTGGACCTGGAGTTGGACCAGACCCTGGACCTGACCCTGGACCTGCAACTTAACCTGGACCTGGACCTGACCCCGGACCTGACCCTGGACCAGCACCTGACCCTGGACCTGGACCTGGACCTGACCCTGGACCTGGACCTGGACCTGACCCTGGACCTGCAACTTAACCTGGACCTGACCCTGACCCTGGACCTGACCCTGGACCTGCAACTTAACCTGGAACTGGACCTGACCCTGGACCAGCACCTCACCCTGCACCTGAACCTGGACCTCACCCTGACCCTGGACCTGGACCTGACCCTGACGCTGGTCCTGACCCTGGACCTAGACCTGACCCTGGACCTGGACCTAGACCTGACAATGGACCTGGACTGGACTTGACCCTGGACCTGGACCTGACACTGGACACGGACCTGGACCTGACCCTGGACCTGACACTGGACCCGGACCTGACCCTGGACCTGGACCTGGACCTGACCCTGGACCTGGACCTGACCCTGGACCTTACCCTGGACCCGGACCTGACCCTGGACCTGGACCTGGACCTGACCCTGGACCTGGATGTCGACATGACCCTGGACCTGGACCCTGGACCTGACCCTGGACCTGGACCTGACCCTGATCCTGCACCTGGACCTGGACCTGACCCTGGACCTGCAACTTAACCTGGACCTCACCCTGCACCTGGACCTGGACCTGACCCTGGACCTGACCCTGGACCTGCAACTTAACCTGGACCTCACCCTGGACCTGGACCTGACCCTGACCCTGGACCTGGACCTGACCCTGACGCTGGTCCTGACCCTGGACCTGGACCTGACTCTGGACCTGGACTTGACCCTGGACCTAGACCTGACCCTGGACCTGGACCTGGACCTGACCCTATACCTGACCCTGCACCTGGACCTGGACCTGCACCTGGACCTGGACCTGGACCTGGACCTGACCGTGGACCTGCAACTTAACCTGGACCTGACCCTGGACCCGGACCTGGACCTGACCGTGGACCTGCAACTTAACCTGGACCTGACCCTGGACCTGACCCTGGACCCGGACCTGACCCTGGACCCGGACCTGGACCTGACCCTGGACCTGGATGTCGACCTGACCCTGGACCTGGACCCTGGACCTGGACCCTGGACCTGGACCTGGACCTGGACCTGACCCTGGACCTGGACCTGACCCTGGACCTGGACCTGGACCTGACCATGGACCTGGACCTGGACCTGACCCTGGACCTGCAACTTAACCTGGACCTGACCCTGACCCTGGACCTGGACCTGACCCTGGACCTGCAACTTAACCTGGACCTCACCCTGCACCTGGACCTGGACCTGACCCTGACCCTGACCCTGGACCTGGACCTGACCCTGACGCTGGTCCTGACCCTGGAACTGGACCTGACCCTGGACCTGGACTTGATACTGGACCTAGACCTGACCCTGGACCTGGACCTGGACCTGACAATGGACCTGGACTGGACTTGACCCTGGACCTGGACCTGACACTGGACACGGACCTGGACCTGACCCTGGACCTGACACTGGACCCGGACCTGACCCTGGACCTGGACCTGACAATGGAACTGGACTGG
Source organism: Telmatherina bonti (assembly GCF_933228915.1). Classification (NCBI taxonomy): domain Eukaryota; kingdom Metazoa; phylum Chordata; class Actinopteri; order Atheriniformes; family Telmatherinidae; genus Telmatherina; species Telmatherina bonti. Next base: position 2,042,099 of record NC_136626.1, on the reverse strand, counting down.
ACCTGACCCTATACCTGACCCTGGACCTGGACCTGACCCTAGACCTGGACCTGGACCTGACCCTGGACCTGGACCCTGGACCTGACCCTGGACCTGGACCTGGACCTGACCCTGCACCTGAACCTGAACCTGGACCTGACCCTGCACCTGGACCTGGACCTGACCCTGGACCTGGACCTGACCCTATACCTGACCCTGGACCTGGACCCTGGACCTGATCCTGCACCTGGACCTGACCCTGGACCTGGACCCTGGACCTTACCCTGCACCTGGACCTGGACCTGACCCTGCACCTGACCCTGCACCTGCACCTGACCCTGGACCTGGACCTGGACCTGACCCTGGACCTGGATGTCGACCTGACCCTGGACCTGGACCCTGGACCTGATCCTGCACCTGGACCTGACCCTGGACCTGGACCCTGGACCTTACCCTGCACCTGGACCTGGACCTGACCCTGCACCTGAACCTGCACCTGCACCTGACCCTGGACCTGGACCCTGGACCTGACCCTGACCCTGGACCTGGACCTGACCCTGGACCTGCAACTTAACCTGGACCTCACCCTGCACCTGGACCTGGACCTGACCCTGACGCTGGTCCTGACCCTGGAACTGGACCTGACCCTGGACCTGGACTTGATACTGGACCTAGACCTGACCCTGGACCTGGACCTGTACCTGACAATGGACCTGGACTGGACTTGACCCTGGACCTGGACCTGACACTGGACACGGACCTGGACCTGGACCTGACACTGGACACGGACCTGGACCTGACCCTGGACCTGACACTGGACCCGGACCTGACCCTGGACCTGGACTTGACACTGGACCCGGGCCTGACCCTGGACCTGGACCTGACAATGGAACTGGACTGGACCTGACCCTATACCTGACCCTGGACCTGACCCTAGACCTGGACCTGGACCTGACCCTGGACCTGGACCCTGGACCTGACCCTGCACCTGGACCTGGACCTGACCCTGCACCTGAACCTGAACCTGGACCTGACCCTGCACCTGGACCTGGACCTGACCCTGGACCTGGACCTGACCCTATACCTGACCCTGGACCTGGACCTGGACCTGGACCTGACCCTGCACCTGGACCTGGACCTGGACCTGGACTGGACTTGACCCTGGACCTGATCCTGACCCTGGACCTGGACCTGGCCCCGGACCTGACCCTGTACCTGACACTGGACCTGGACCTGGACCTGACCCTGGACCTGAACCTGAACCTGGACCTGACCCTGGACCTGATCCTGCACCTGGACCTGGACCTGACCCTGGACCTGAACCTGAACCTGGACCTGACCCTGCCCCTGGACCTGGACCTGACCCTGGACCTGGACCTGACCCTATACCTGACCCTGCACCTGGACCTCGACCTGGACCTGGACTGGACTTGACCCTGGACCTGACCCTGACCCTGGACGTGACCCTGCACCTGGACCTGGACCTGGACCTGAACCTGGACCTGGACCTGACCCTGGACCTGAACCTGGACCCTGGACCTGGACCAGACCCTGGACCTGCAACTTAACCTGGACCTGACCCTGGACCTGGATGTCGACCTGACCCTGGACCTGATCCTGCACCTGGACCTGACCCTGGACCTGGACCCTGGACCTTACCCTGCACCTGGACCTGGACCTGACCCTGCACCTGACCCTGCACCTGCACCTGACCCTGGACCTGGACCTGGACCTGACCCTGGACCTGGATGTCGACCTGACCCTGGACCTGGACCCTGGACCTGATCCTGCACCTGGACCTGACCCTGGACCTGGACCCTGGACCTTACCCTGCACCTGGACCTGGACCTGACCCTGCACCTGAACCTGCACCTGCACCTGACCCTGGACCTGGACCCTGGACCTGACCCTGCACCTGGACCTGGACCTGACCCTGCACCTGGACCCGGACCTGACCCTGGACGTGACCCTGGACCTGGACCCTGGACCTGGACCAGACCCTGGACCTGCAACTTAACCTGGACCTGACCCTGGACCTGGACCTGGACCTGACCGTGGACCTGCAACTTAAACTGGACCTGACCCTGGACCTGACCCTGGACCCGGACCTGACCCTGGACCTGGACCCGGACCTGACCCTGGACCTGGACCTGGACCTGACCCTGGACCTGGATGTCGACCTGACCCTGGACCTGGACCCTGGACCTGGACCTGGACCTGATCCTGCACCTGGACCTGGACCTGGACCTGGACGTGACCCTGGACCTGGACCTGGACCTGACCATGGACCTGGACCTGGACATGACCCTGGACCTGCAACTTAACCTGGACCTGACCCTGACCCTGGACCTGGACCTGACCCTGGACCTGCAACTTAACCTGGACCTCACCCTGCACCTGGACCTGGACCTGACCCTGACCCTGGACCTGGACCTGACCCTGACGCTGGTCCTGACTTTGGACCTGGACCTGACCCTGGACCTGGACTTGACCCTGGACCTAGACCTGACCCTGGACCTGGACCTGGACCTGACAATGGACCTGGACTGGACTTGACCCTGGACCTGGACCTGACACTGGACACGGACCTGGACCTGACCCTGGACCTGACACTGGACCCGGACCTGACCCTGGACCCGGACCTGACCCTGGACCTGGACCTGGACTTGACACTGGACCCGGGCCTGACCCTGGACCTGGACCTGACAATGGAACTGGACTGGACTTGACCCTGTACCTGGACCTGGACCTGACCCTATACCTGACCCTGGACCTGGACCTGACCCTAGACCTGGACCTGACCCTGGACCTGACCCTGGACCTGGAACTGACCCTATACCTGACCCTGGACCTGGACCTGGACCTGACCCTGGACCTGGACCTGGACCTGACAATGGACCTTGACTGGACTTGACCCTGGACCTGGACCTGGACCTGACCCTGGACCTTACCCTGGACCTGCACCTGGACTTGACACTGGACCTGGACCTGGACCTGACAATGGACCTGGACTGGACTGGACTTGACCCTGGACCTGGCCCTGACCCTGGACCTGGACCTGGACTTGACCCTGGACCTGGACCTTACCCTGGACCTGACCCTGGATCTGGACCTGGACCTGACCCTGGACCTGCAACTTAACCTGGACCTGACCCTGCACCTGGACCTGGACCTGACCCTGGACCTGGACCTGACCCCGGACCTGACCCTGGACGTGACCCTGGACCTGACCCTGACCCTTACCCCGGACCTGGACCTGACCCTGGACCTGGACTTGGACTTGACACTGGACCTGGACCTGGACCTGACAATGGACCTGGACTGGACTTGATCCTGGATCTGGACCTGGACCTGACCCTATACCTGACCCTGGACCTGGACCTGGACCTGGACCTGACCCTGACCCTTACCCTGGACCTGGACCTTACCCTGGACCTGGACCTGGACTTGACACTGGACCTGGACCTGACCCTGGACCTGGACCTGGACCTAGACCTGGACCTGACCCTGGACCTGGACTGGACTTGACCCTGGACCTGGACCTGACCATGGACCTGGACCTGACCCTGGACCTGGACCTGGACCTTACCCTGGACCTTACCCTGGACCTGACCCTGGTCCTGCAACTTAACCTCGACCTGACCCTGGACCTGGACCTGACAATGGACCTGGACTGGACTTGACCCTGGACCTGGACCAGGACCTGACCCTGGACCCTGGACCTGACCCTCAATCTGACCCTGGACCTGGACCTGGACCTGACCCTGACCCTTACCCCGGACCTGGACCTGACCCTGGACCTGACCCTGGACCTGGAATTGGACCTGACAATGGACCTGGACTGACTTGACCCTGGACCTGGACCTGGACCTGACCCTATACCTGACCCTGGACCTGCACCTGACCCTGACCCTTACCCCGGACCTGGACCTGACCCTGGACCTGGACCTGACCATGGACCTGGACCTGACAATGGACCTGGACTGGACCTGATCCTCGATCTGGACCTGGACCAGGACCTGACCCTGGACCTGATCCTGGACCTGGACCTTGACCTGGACCTGACCCTATGCCTGACCCTGGACCTGGACCTGACCGTAGACCTTGACCTGACCCTGACCCTTACCCCGGACCTGGACCTGACCCTGGACCTGGACCTGGACTTGACACTGGACCTGAACCTGACCCTGGACCTGGACCTGACCCTGGACCTGACCCTGGCCCTGGACCTGGCCCTGGACCTGGACCTGGACCTGGACCTGGACTTGACCCTGGACCTGGACCTTACCCTGGACCTGACCCTGGATCTGGACCTGGACCTGACCCTGGACCTGCAACTTAACCTGGACCTGACCCTGCACCTGGACCTGGACCTGACCCTGGACCTGGACCTGACCCCGGACCTGACCCTGGACTTGACCCTGGACGTGACCCTGGACCTGACCCTGACCCTTACCCCGGACCTGGACCTGACCCTGGACCTGGACTTGGACTTGACACTGGACCTGGACCTGACCCTGGACCTGGACCTGACAATGGACCTGGACTGGACTTGATCCTGGATCTGGACCTGGACCTGACCCAATTCCTGACCCTGGACCTGGACCTGACCCTGGACCTGGATCTGGACCTGACCCTATGCCTGACCCTGGACCTGGACCTGACCGTAGACCTTGACCTGACCCTGACCCTGGACCTGGACCTGGACTTGACACTGGACCTGGACCTGACCCTGGACCTGGACCTGACCCTGGACCTGGACCTGGACCTAGACCTGGACCTGACCCTGGACCTGACCCTGGACCTGGACCTGGACCTGGACCTGGACTGGACTTGACCCTGGACCTGGACCTGACCCTATACCTGACCCTAGACCTGGACCTGACCCTGACCCTGGACCTGGACCTGGACTTGACACTGGACCTGGACCTGACCCTGGACTGGACTTGACCCTGGACCTGAACCTGGACCTGGACCTGTCCCTGGACCTGGACCTTACTCTGACCCTGGACCTGGACCTGGAGTTGACGCTGGACCTGGACCTGACCCTGGACCTGGACCTGAACCTGAACCTTAACCTGGACCTGACCCAGGACCTGATCCTGGACCTGGACCTGGACCTGACCCTGGACCTGGACCTGGACCTGACCCTGGACCTGGACCTGACCCTATACCTGACCCTGGACCTGGACCTGACCCTATACCTGACCCTGGACCTGGACCTGACAATGGACCTGGACCTGGACTTGACCCTGGACCTGACCCTGACCCTGGACCTGTCCCTGACCCTGGACCTGGACTTGACCCTGGACCTGGACCTGGACTTGACCCTGGACCTGGACCTGACCATGGACCTGGACCTGACCATGGACCTGGACCTGGACCTTACCCTGGACCTGACCCTGGACCTGGACCTGACCCTGGACCTGGACCTGACCATGGACCTGGACCTGACCCTGGACCTGGACCTGACAATGGACCTGGACTGGACTTGACCCTGGACCTGGACCAGGACCTGACCCTGGACCCTGGACCTGACCCTCGATCTGACCCTGGACCTGGACCTGGACCTGACCCTGACCCTTACCCCGGACCTGGACCTGACCCTGGACCTGACCCTGGACCTGGAACTGGACCTGACCCTATACCTGACCCTGGACCTGCACCTGACCCTGACCCTTACCCCGGACCTGGACCTGACCCGGGACCTGGACCTGGACTTGACACTGGACCTGGACCTGACCCTAGACCTGGACCTGACAATGGACCTGGACTGGACTTGACCCTGGATCTGGACCTGGACCTGACCCTGGACCTGGACCTGACCCTAGACCTGGACCTGACCCTGGACCTGACCCCGGACCTGGACCTGACCCTGGACCTGGACCTGGACCTGACCCTGGACCTGACCCTGGACCGGGACCTGACCCTAGACCTGGACCTGACCCTATACCTGACCCTGGACCTGGACTTGACCCTGGACCTGACCCTGGACCTGGACCTGGACCTGGACCTGACCCTGGACCTGGACTTGACCCTGGACCTGACCCTGGACCTGGACCTGACCCTGGACCTGCAACTTAACCTGGTCCTGACCCTGCACCTGGACCTGGACCTGGACCTGACCCTGGACCTAACCCTGGACCCGGACCTGACCCTGCACCTGGACCTGGACCTGACCCTGGACCTGGACTTGACCCTGGACCTGGACCTGGACCTGACCCTGGACCTGGACTTGACCCTGGACCTGACCCTGGACCTGACCCTGGACCTGGACCTGACCCTGGACCTGCAACTTAACCTGGTCCTGACCCTGCACCTGGACCTGGACCTGGACCTGACCCTGGACCTAACCCTGGACCCGGACCTGACCCTGCACCTGGACCTGGACCTGACCCTGGACCTGGACTTGACCCTGGACCTGACCCTGGACCTGGACCTGACCCTGGACCTGCAACTTAACCTGGTCCTGACCCTGCACCTGGACCTGGACCTGGACCTGACCCTGGACCTAACCCTGGACCCGGACCTGACCCTGCACCTGGACCTGGACCTGACCCTGGACCCGGACCTGACCCTCCTTCCTTCCCAGGGGTCCCCAGCCCCGCAGCATCAGTCTGGAGAAAGGCTCGGAAGGACTCGGCTTCAGCATCGTTGGAGGATTTGGAAGTCCACATGGAGACCTGCCCATCTACGTAAAGACGGTCTTCAGCAAGGTCAGAACCTCCTCTCTGTCAGCAGCACCTCCTCTCTGTCAGCAGCACCTCCTCTCTGTCAGCAGCACTTCCTCTCTGTCAGCAGCACCTCCTCTCTGTGTCAGCAGCACCTCCTCTCTGTCAGCAGCACCTCCTCTCTGTCAGCAGCACCTCCTCTCTGTGTCAGCAGCACCTCCTCTCTGTCAGCAGCACCTCCTCTCTGTCAGCAGCACCTCCTCTCTGTCAGCAGAGCCTCCTCTCTTTCAGCAGCACCTCCTCTCTGTCAGCAGCACCTCCTCTCTGTCAGCAGCACCTCCTCTCTGTCAGCAGCACTTCCTCTCTGTCAGCAGCACCTCCTCTCTGTCAGCAGCACCTCCTCTCTGTCAGCAGCACTTCCTCTCTTTCAGCAGCACCTCCTCTCTGTCAGCAGCACCTCCTCTCTGTCAGCAGCACTTCCTCTCTGTCAGCAGCACCTCCTCTCTGTCAGCAGCACTTCCTCTCTGTTAGCAGCACCTCCTCTCTGTCAGCAGCACCTCCTCTCTGTCAGCAGCACCTCCTCTCTGTCAGCAGCACTTCCTCTCTGTCAGCAGCACTTCCTCTCTGTCAGCAGCACCTCCTCTCTGTTAGCAGCACTTCCTCTCTGTCAGCAGCACCTCCTCTCTGTCAGCAGCGCCTCCTCTCTGTCAGCAGCACCTCCTCTCTGTTAGCAGCACTTCCTCTCTGTTATCAGCACTTCCTCTCTGTTATCAGCACTTCCTCTCTGTCAGCAGCACCTCCTCTCTGTCAGCAGGACCTCCTCTCTGTCAGCAGCACCTCCTCTCTGTCAGCAGCACCTCCTCTCTGTTATCAGCACTTCCTCTCTGTCAGCAGGACCTCCTCTCTGTTATCAGCACTTCCTCTCTGTCAGCAGCACCTCCTCTCTGTCAGCAGGACCTCCTCTCTGTCAGCAGCACCTCCTCTCTGTTAGCAGCACCTCCTCCCATTCAGCAGTACCTCCTCTCTTTTAACAGCAACTCCTCTCTGTCGGGAGCACCTCCTCTCTGTTAGCAGCACCTCCTCTCTGTTGGCAGCACCTCCTCTCTGTCAGCAGCACCTCCTCTCTTTCAGCAGCACCTCCTCTCTGTTAGCAGCACTTCCTCTCTGTCAGCAGCACCTCCTCTCTGTTAGCAGCACCTCCTCTCTGTCAGCAGCACCTCCTTTCTTTCAGCAGCACTTCCTCTCTGTTAGCAGCACTTCCTTTCTGTAAGCAGCACCTCCTCTTTATTATCAGCACCTCCTCTTTATTATCAGCACTTCCTCTCTGTCAGCAGCACCTCCTCTCTGTTAGCAGCACCTCCTCTCTGTCAGCAGCACCTCCTTTCTTTCAGCAGCACTTCCTCTCTGTTAGCAGCACTTCCTTTCTGTAAGCAGCACCTCCTCTTTATTATCAGCACCTCCTCTTTATTATCAGCACTTCCTCTCTGTCAGCAGCACCTCCTCTCTGTTAGCAGCACCTCCTCTCTGTCAGCAGCACCTCCTCTCTGTTAGCAGCACCTCCTCTCTGTCAGCAGCACCTCCTTTCTTTCAGCAGCACTTCCTCTCTGTTAGCAGCACCTCCTTTCTGTAAGCAGCACCTCCTCTTTATTATCAGCACTTCCTCTCTGTCAGCAGCACCTCCTCTCTGTTAGCAGCACCTCCTCTCTGTCAGCAGCACCTCCTTTCTTTCAGCAGCACTTCCTCTCTGTTAGCAGCACCTCCTTTCTGTAAGCAGCACCTCCTCTTTATTATCAGCACTTCCTTTCTGTCAGCAGCACCTCCTCTCTGTCAGCAGCACTTCCTCTCTGTTAGCAGCACCTCCTCTCTGTTAGCAACACCTCCTCTCTTTCAGCAGCACTTCCTCTCTGTTAGCAGCACCTCCTTTCTGTAAACAGCACCTCCTCTTTATTATCAGCACTTCCTCTCTGTGAGCAGCACCTCCTCTCTGGCAGCAGCACCTCCTCACTGTCACCAGCACCTCCTCTCTGTTATCAGCACTTCCTCTCTTTTAGCAGCACCTCCTCTCTGTTAGCAGCACCTCCTCTCTGTTGGCAGCACCTCCTCTCTGTTATCAGGACTTCCTCTATGTTAGCTGCACCTCCTCTCTTTTATCAGCACCTCCTCTCTTTCAGCAGCACCTCCTCTCTGTTAGCAGCACCTCTTCTCTTTCAGCAGCACCTCCTCTCTGTTAGCAGCACCTCCTCTCTTTTATCAGCACTTCCTCTCTGATAGTAGCACCTCCTCTCTTTTATCAGCACCTCCTCTCTTTCAGCAGCACCTCCTCTCTGTTAGCAGCACCTCTTCTCTTTTAGCAGCACCTCCTCTCTGTTATCAGGACTTCCTCTATGTTAGCTGCACCTCCTCTCTTTTATCAGCACCTCCTCTCTGTCAGCAGCACTTCCTCTCTTTTAGCAGCACCTCCTCTCTTTCAGCAGCACCTCCTCTCTGTTAGCAGCACCTCCTCTCTGACAGCAGCACCTCCTCTCTTTTAGCAGCACCTCACCTCCTCTCTGTCAGCAGCACCTCCTCTCTGTCAGCAGCACCTCCTCTCTGTCAGCAGCACCTCCTCTCTGTTAGCAGCACCTCCTCTCTTTTATCAGCACCTCACCTCTGTTAGCAGCACCTCCTCTCTGTTAGCAGCACCTCCTCTCTGTTGGCAGCACCTCCTCTCTGTTATCAGGACTTCCTCTATGTTAGCTGCACCTCCTCTCTTTTATCAGCACCTCCTCTCTTTCAGCAGCACCTCCTCTCTGTTAGCAGCACCTCTTCTCTTTCAGCAGCACCTCCTCTCTGTTAGCAGCACCTCCTCTCTTTTATCAGCACTTCCTCTCTGATAGTAGCACCTCCTCTCTTTTATCAGCACCTCCTCTCTTTCAGCAGCACCTCCTCTCTGTTATCAGGACTTCCTCTATGTTAGCTGCACCTCCTCTCTTTTATCAGCACCTCCTCTCTGTCAGCAGCACTTCCTCTCTTTTAGCAGCACCTCCTCTCTTTCAGCAGCACCTCCTCTCTGTTAGCAGCACCTCCTCTCTGACAGCAGCACCTCCTCTCTTTTAGCAGCACCTCACCTCCTCTCTGTCAGCAGCACCTCCTCTCTGTCAGCAGCACCTCCTCTCTGTCAGCAGCACCTCCTCTCTGTTAGCAGCACCTCCTCTCTTTTATCAGCACCTCACCTCTGTTAGCAGCACCTCCTCTCTTTTATCAGCACCTCCTCTCTGTCAGCTGCACCTCCTCTCTGTTAGCAGCACCTCCTCTCTGTCAGCAGCACCTCCTCTCTGTTAGCAGCACTTCCTCTCTGTTATCAGCACTTCCTCTCTGTCAGCAGCACCTCCTCTCTGTCAGCAGCACCTCCTCTCTGTTAGCAGCACCTCCTCTCTGTCATCAGCACCTCCTCTCTTTTATCAGCACCTCCTCTCTGTCAGCTGCACCTCCTCTCTGTTAGCAGCACCTCCTCTCTGTCAGCAGCACCTCCTCTCTGTTAGCAGCACCTCCTCTCTTTTATCAGCACCTCCTCTCTTTTATCAGCACCTCCTCTCTGTCAGCTGCACCTCCTCTCTGTTGGCAGCACTTCCTCTTTTATCAGCACCTCCTCTCTGTCAGCTGCACCTCCTCTCTGTCAGCAGCACCTCCTCTCTGTCAGCAGCACCTCCTCTCTGTTAGCAGCACTTCCTCTTTTATCAGCACCTCCTCTCTGTTTGCAGCACCTCCTCTCTGTTAGCAGCACCTCCTCTCTGTCAATAGCACCTCCTCTGTTTTATCAGCACTTCCTCTCTGTCAGCTGCACCTCCTCTCTGTTAGCAGCACCTCCTCTTTGTCAGCTGCGCCTCCTCTCTGTTAGCAGCACCTCCTCTCTTTCAGCTGCACCTCCTCTCTGTGAGCAGCACCTCCTCTCTGTCAGCAGCACCTCCTCTCTGTTAACAGCACCTCCTCTCTGTCAGCAGCACCTCCTCTCTTTTATCAGCAAATCCTCTCTTTTAGCAGCACCTCCTCTCTGTTAGCAGCACCTCCTCTCTGTTGGCAGCACCTCCTCTCTGTTATCAGGACTTCCTCTATGTTAGCTGCACCTCCTCTCTTTTATCAGCACCTCCTCTCTTTCAGCAGCACCTCCTCTCTGTTAGCAGCACCTCTTCTCTTTCAGCAGCACCTCCTCTCTGTTAGCAGCACCTCCTCTCTTTTATCAGCACTTCCTCTCTGACAGTAGCACCTCCTCTCTTTTATCAGCACCTCCTCTCTTTCAGCAGCACCTCCTCTCTTTTAGCAGCACCTCCTCTCTGTTGGCAGCACCTCCTCTCTTTTATCAGCACTTCCTCTCTGACAGTAGCACCTCCTCTCTTTTATCAGCACCTCCTCTCTTTCAGCTGCACCTCCTCTCTGTTGGCAGCACCTCCTCTCTTTCAGCAGCACCTCCTCTCTGTTATCAGCACCTCCTCTCTTTCAGCAGCACCTCCTCTCTGTTAGCAGCACCTCCTCTCTGTCAGCAGCACCTCCTCTCTTTTAGCAGCACCTCACCTCCTCTCTGTCAGCAGCACCTCCTCTCTGTCAGCAGCACCTCCTCTCTGTTAGCAGCACCTCCTCTCTTTTATCAGCACTTTCTCTCTGACAGTAGCACCTCCTCTCTTTTATCAGCACCTCCTCTCTTTCAGCAGCACCTCCTCTCTGTTAGCAGCACCTCCTCTCTTTTATCAGCACCTCACCTCTGTTAGCAGCACCTCCTCTCTTTTATCAGCACCTCCTCTCTGTCAGCTGCACCTCCTCTCTGTTAGCAGCACCTCCTCTCTGTCAGCAGCACCTCCTCTCTGTTAGCAGCACCTCCTCTCTTTTATCAGCACCTCACCTCTGTTAGCAGCACCTCCTCTCTGTCATCAGCACCTCCTCTCTTTTATCAGCACCTCCTCTCTGTCAGCTGCACCTCCTCTCTGTTAGCAGCACCTCCTCTCTTTTATCAGCACCTCCTCTCTGTCAGCTGCACCTCCTCTCTGTTAGCAGCACTTCCTCTTTTATCAGCACCTCCTCTCTGTCAGCTGCACCTCCTCTCTGTTAGCAGCAACTCCTCTCTGTCAGCAGCACCTCCTCTCTGTCAGCAGCGCCTCCTCTCTGTCAGCAGCACCTCCTCTCTGTCAGCAGCACCTCCTCTCTGTCAGCAGCGCCTCCTCTCTGTCAGCAGCACCTCCTCTCTGTCAGCAGCACCTCCTCTCTGTTAGCAGCACCTCCTCTTTTATCAGCACCTCCTCTCTGTCAGCAGCACCTCCTCTCTTTTATCAGCACCTCCTCTCTGTCAGCTACACCTCCTCTCTGTTAGCAGCACCTACTCTCTGTCAGCAGCACCTCCTCTCTGTTAGCAGCACCTCCTCTTTTATCAGCACCTCCTCTCTGTCAGCTGCACCTCCTCTCTGTTAGCAGCACCTACTCTCTGTCAGCAGCACCTCCTCTCTGTTAGCAGCACCTCCTCTTTTATCAGCACCTCCTCTCTGTCAGCAGCACCTCCTCTCTGTCAGCAGCACCTCCTCTCTGTTAGCAGCACTTCCTCTTTTATCAGCACCTCCTCTCTGTTAGCTGCACCTCCTCTCTGTTAGCAGCAACTCCTCTCTGTCAGCAGCACCTCCTCTCTGTCAGCAGCACCTCCTCTCTGTTAGCAGCACTTCCTCTTTTATCAGCACCTCCTCTCTGTTAGCTGCACCTCCTCTCTGTCAGCTGCACCTCCTCTCTGTTAGCAGCACCTCCTCTCTGTTAGCAGCACCACCTCCGGCCTCCTGCAGTCGGAGAGGAGGTGCTGGTTAACGCCTCCTGCTTCTCTGTCAGAAATTCCTGTTTATTATGTGGATGAAAACATGAAGTTACTGGAACATTCTGCCGACTTGTTCAGACTGTTAAACTACGCTGCTCTAAAACTAAAACTAAAGGGAACATTAAAGTACCACGTTGTAGATCTGAAAGAATTAAATATTTTTATTAAATACAAGAAAATCACACATAAACTATCAATGAAAATCAAACATATCAACCCATGGAGGTCTGGATTTGGAGTTCTACTCTAAATGAAAGTGGAAAAACAGACTACAGGCTGATCCAACTTTGATGTAATGTCCTTTAAACAAGTCAGAATGAGGCTCAGTAGTGTGTGTGGCCTCCGCGTGCCTGTATGACCTCCCTACAACGCCTGGGCATGCTCCTGATGAGGCGGTGGATGTTCTCCTGAGGGATCTCCTCCCAGACCTGGACTAAAGCATCTGCCAACTCCTGGACAGTCTGTGGTGCAACTTGGCGTTGGTGGATGGAGCGAGACATGATGTCCCAGATGTGCTCAGCTGGATCCAGGTCTGGGGAACGGGCGGGCCGGTCCATAACATCAATGCCTTGGTGTTGCAGGAACTGCTGACACACTCCAGCCACATGAGGTCTAGCATTGTCTTGCATTAGGAGGAACCCAGGACCAACCGCACCAGCATATGGTCCCACAAGGGGTCTGAGGATCTCATCTCGGTACCTAATGGCAGTCAGGCTACCTCTGGCGAGCACATGGAGGGCTGTGCGGCCCTCCAAAGAAATGCCCCCCCACACCATTACTGACCCACTGCCAAACCGGTCCTGCTGGAGCAGCGGCGGAGTGGGACAACTTTTCAGCCCGGGAGTTTAATGGCCAAGACCAGCCCATTTTTTGCTCCATGAAATAATTTTTAAAAAGGCAAAAAAAAAATTAGCATGTAATACAAATGTTTTATTCCAGTATGGAAAATAAATAAATAACCAAAAGATAATTATAATGAAAAAATTGCGGTTAAACAAAAATATTTCACAGTATTATTATGTAAACAAAGAAACAAGGCCTCAGTTGAACTAATTTTTAAACATTTGAAAAAACATAACCACAACAACTCTACAGTAGAATCTGCACTAGTTTCTGCAATCTTATTCGTGATTTTGTCACAGTCAGTGGACATGAGATTTTCTTTTTCTGTGGACATGAGCATCAAAGCCTCCGAGTGCTCCTGACTGAGCGTGCTCCGTAGCCTACGAGACGCTTCTCTCGCATGCAACTTGGGACAATGTAAGGGTTAACAGAAATTTGTATGGCAGCCCAATAACTGGGTAGGCATCTGTGAAGAGGTTGTATTGTGTCAGTATATGGTGAACACATATAACACACATATGAACACCTGAGCCCTCATGGCCTTCCTGGGCCGTCTCAGTACCTGTCCTGACAGTAAAATCCTCCAGAGGGGACTTTCTGAGCCGATGCCTCTGGGATGCTAGACCGGTCAGGTCTGTTTGGAAAGCACTCACTGTGGCTCTCTCATCAAACCTAAGCAGACTTTTGCTTATTTCTTTAAGTGCTGAGCTGGTGAGTCCATTAAGCCTTATCTCTAAAAAGTTTTTAGGATCAAGGCAAGAAAATCTGAGACAAGTTTGGCCTTTGCTGCAAACCTCAAATGTATGCTACTTGCCACAGTGTCCAGAATGATATTATGGACATTCACCTGAAAAGCAGCCTCAGGTGAGGCTACTGGAATATCCTCTAAAAGCTCTCCTGGCATCCTTTTCTTTTTTCTCAGCCCCCTCTCTGGAAGTACAGCCTGTACCACAAGCTCACAACTTTCCACCTCCTGAAGCTTTTCATTAGCCCAATTAACAAACACGTCAGCTGCTATTTTCACTGCCTCAAAGTCTCTGACACATTGTTTAGGGTTCTGCTCATCCCCTCGACAAGCCTCTGAGCTGACAAAATGTCCATACCTTGGGTCTGCAAGTATTTAGAGAGGGGTGAGGTGTGTTGAAAAATGCGTAGAAAGATTTGAGCAGTTAGAACCGTCTCAAATTTTAGAAGAATTTCATTGAAGCCCTTGCTTTTGCCTTTTCTGTTGGCTTCATACCCCCATCTGACATAACTGTGTTTAGGGTCAACAGCAAGTCAACATACAGTGCATCATCGTGTGGATTACCAAAACACCCAAAGACTTTACGAAGGGCCTGATCCTTAGCCCACCACCTGGTTTCCCCTATTGGAATCAGTCTCCTGTGACGCCTGTCCTCAGAGGTCTCTTCCCACACTTCCATACGCTTATGTGACTCTCTCAGAAAAACTGCTACATCATTAAGCAACGAAAAGAGGGATGCATTTTCAACAACACTGCTTGTTGTGTCTGCCAGCACTAGATTTAAGATATGTGCATAACACCAAACATGAATCTGTGCAGGAGACTGCTGGAAAAGAAAAGCCCTGATAGGGCCCTTGCATGTTCGCTTATACCTCTTGAAATTTGACCTTTTTCATCAAACATATACAAACTGATATTATTCCCATTCTCCAAGGTCCAAATAATCTAAATATATTATTTTCGTTGATCTTGGACCTTGGCAATGCCTGCCTCATGAGCCATGTTGTTTTATTTTTGACATTTTTGAAAAACGATGCAAAATTTGGGACATTATGTCATTGTTTTCATTGTAGCTTCCCAGAGGTTGATGCTGTAGCACTGAAAGTTGTGAAAAACATTTACAAGGAGGGGAAACCCTGTGTTACTTCTTATCCCTGTGGAAAACCCTGGGCTGCTCCTTGTCCCTGTGGAAAACCCTGGGCTGCTTCTTGTCCCTGTGGAAAACCCTGGGCTGCTTCTTGTCCCTGTGCTTGTGGAAAACCCTGGGCTGCTCCTTGTCCCTGTGGAAAACCCTGGGCTGCTTCTTGTCCCTGTGGAAAACCCTGGGCTGCTTCTTGTCCCTGTGCTTGTGGAAAACCCTGGGCTGCTCCTTGTCCCTGTGGAAAACCCTGGGCTGCTTCTTGTCCCTGTGGAAAACCCTGGGCTGCTCCTTGTCCCTGTGCTTGTGGAAAACCCTGGGCTGCTTCTTGTCCCTGTGGAAAACCCTGGGCTGCTCCTTGTCCCTGTGCTTGTGGAAAACCCTGGGCTGCTGCTTGTCCCTGTGCTTGTGGAAAACCCTGGGCTGCTCCTTGTCCCTGTGCTTGTGGAAAACCCTGGGCTGCTCCTTGTCCCTGTGCTTGTGGAAAACCCTGGGCTGCTCCTTGTCCCAGTGCTTGTGGAAAACCCTGGGCTGCTCCTTGTCCCAGTGCTTGTGGAAAACCCTGGGCTGCTCCTTGTCCCAGTGCTTGTGGAAAACCCTGGGCTGCTTCTTGTCCCAGTGCTTGTGGAAAACCCTGGGCTGCTTCTTGTCCCTGTGCCTGTGGAAAACCCTGGGCTGCTCCTTGTCCCAGTGCTTGTGGAAAACCCTGGGCTGCTCCTTGTCCCAGTGCTTGTGGAAAACCCTGGGCTGCTTCTTGTCCCAGTGCTTGTGGAAAACCCTGGGCTGCTTCTTGTCCCAGTGCTTGTGGAAAACCCTGGGCTGCTTCTTGTCCCAGTGCTTGTGGAAAACCCTGGGCTGCTTCCTCTCCCTGTGCCTGTGGAAAACCCTGGGCTGCTTCTTGTCCCAGTGCTTGTGGAAAACCCTGGGCTGCTTCTTTTCCCAGTGCTTGTGGAAAACCCTGGGCTGCTCCTTGTCCCAGTGCTTGTGGAAAACCCTGGGCTGCTTCTTGTCCCAGTGCTTGTGGAAAACCCTGGGCTGCTCCTTGTCCCAGTGCTTGTGGAAAACCCTGGGCTGCTTCTTGTCCCAGTGGAAAACCCTGGGCTGCTTCTTTTCCCAGTGCTTGTGGAAAACCCTGGGCTGCTTCTTTTCCCAGTGCTTGTGGAAAACCCTGGGCTGCTTCTTGTCCCTGTGGAAAACCCTGGGCTGCTTCTTGTCCCAGTGCTTGTGGAAAACCCTGGGCTGCTCCTTGTCCCAGTGCTTGTGGAAAACCCTGGGCTGCTTCTTGTCCCTGTGCCTGTGGAAAACCCTGGGCTGCTCCTTGTCCCTGTGCCTGTGGAAAACCCTGGGCTGCTTCTTGTCCCTGTGCTTGTGGAAAACCCTGGGCTGCTTCTTATCCCAGTGCTTGTGGAAAACCCTGGGCTGCTTCTTGTCCCTGTGCTTGTGGAAAACCCTGGGCTGCTCTTTGTCCCAGTGCTTGTGGAAAACCCTGGGCTGCTTCTTGTCCCAGTGCTTGTGGAAAACCCTGGGCTGCTCCTTGTCCCAGTGCTTGTGGAAAACCCTGGGCTGCTCCTTGTCCCTGTGCTTGTGGAAAACCCTGGGCTGCTTCTTGTCCCTGTGCTTGTGGAAAACCCTGGGCTGCTTCTTGTCCCAGTGCTTGTGGAAAACCCTGGGCTGCTTCTTGTCCCTGTGGAAAACCCTGGGCTGCTTCTTGTCCCTGTGGAAAACCCTGTGGAAAACCCTGGGCTGCTTCTTGTCCCAGTGCTTGTGGAAAACCCTGGGCTGCTCCTTGTCCCAGTGCTTGTGGAAAACCCTGCGCTGCTTCTTTTCCCTGTGGAAAACCCTGGGCTGCTTCTTGTCCCAGTGCTTGTGGAAAACCCTGGGCTGCTCCTTGTCCCAGTGCTTGTGGAAAACCCT
Organism: Telmatherina bonti; assembly: GCF_933228915.1. NCBI lineage: Eukaryota > Metazoa > Chordata > Actinopteri > Atheriniformes > Telmatherinidae > Telmatherina > Telmatherina bonti. The sequence goes on along the minus strand of NC_136626.1, from coordinate 2,024,985 downwards.
GCGCTGCTTCTTGTCCCTGTGCTTGTGGAAAACCCTGGGCTGCTCCTTGTCCCTGTGGAAAACCCTGGGCTGCTCCTTGTCCCTGTGCTTGTGGAAAACCCTGGGCTGCTCCTTGTCCCTGTGGAAAACCCTGGGCTGCTTCTTGTCCCTGTGCTTGTGGAAAACCCTGGGCTGCTTCCTCTCCCTGTGCCTGTGGAAAACCCTGGGCTGCTTCTTGTCCCTGTGCTTGTGGAAAACCCTGGGCTGCTCCTTGTCCCAGTGCTTGTGGAAAACCCTGGGCTGCTTCTTGTCCCTGTGCTTGTGGAAAACCCTGGGCTGCTTCTTGTCCCTGTGGAAAACCCTGGGCTGCTTCTTGTCCCTGTGCTTGTGGAAAACCCTGGGCTGCTCCTTGTCCCAGTGCTTGTGGAAAACCCTGGGCTGCTTCTTGTCCCTGTGGAAAACCCTGGGCTGCTTCTTGTCCCAGTGCTTGTGGAAAACCCTGGGCTGCTTCTTGTCCCTGTGCTTGTGGAAAACCCTGGGCTGCTCCTTGTCCCAGTGCTTGTGGAAAACCCTGGGCTGCTCCTTGTCCCTGTGGAAAACCCTGGGCTGCTTCTTGTCCCTGTGCCTGTGGAAAACCCTGGGCTGCTCCTTGTCCCTGTGGAAAACCCTGGGCTGCTCCTTGTCCCAGTGCTTGTGGAAAACCCTGGGCTGCTCCTTGTCCCAGTGCTTGTGGAAAACCCTGGGCTGCTCCTTGTCCCAGTGCTTGTGGAAAACCCTGGGCTGCTTCTTGTCCCTGTGGAAAACCCTGGGCTGCTTCTTGTCCCTGTGGAAAACCCTGGGCTGCTCCTTGTCCCTGTGGAAAACCCTGGGCTGCTCCTTGTCCCTGTGGAAAACCCTGGGCTGCTCCTTGTCCCAGTGCTTGTGGAAAACCCTGGGCTGCTCCTTGTCCCAGTGCTTGTGGAAAACCCTGGGCTGCTCCTTGTCCCAGTGCTTGTGGAAAACCCTGGGCTGCTCCTTGTCCCTGTGGAAAACCCTGGGCTGCTTCTTGTCCCTGTGCCTGTGGAAAACCCTGGGCTGCTTCTTGTCCCTGTGGAAAACCCTGGGCTGCTTCTTGTCCCTGTGGAAAACCCTGGGCTGCTTCTTGTCCCTGTGGAAAACCCTGGGCTGCTTCTTGTCCCTGTGGAAAACCCTGGGCTGCTCCTTGTCCTCGTGCTTGTGGAAAACCCTGGGCTGCTTCTTGTCCCAGTGCTTGTGGAAAACCCTGGGCTGCTTCTTGTCCCTGTGGAAAACCCTGGGCTGCTCCTTGTCCCTGTGGAAAACCCTGGGCTGCTTCTTGTCCCAGTGCTTGTGGAAAACCCTGCGCTGCTTCTTGTCCCAGTGCTTGTGGAAAACCCTGGGCTGCTTCTTGTCCCTGTGGAAAACCCTGGGCTGCTCCTTGTCCCTGTGGAAAACCCTGGGCTGCTCCTTGTCCCAGTGCTTGTGGAAAACCCTGGGCTGCTCCTTGTCCCAGTGCTTGTGGAAAACCCTGGCCTTGAGACTCACTGAGCACTGTCTTTTTATCCCTTCTCTCCTCATCGCCTTCACCTATAAAATCATATGCAGATAGACATAATAATGTCAAGACACAAACAATATCTTTGGTATGTTAATGTATTCAACACAATGAACTTTAAACAGTTCTTAAAAAACAAGTTTTGTTACAACTTTTTCACTTACCACTCCATTCAGCTGTCCCCTCCCTAATTTCAGTGTCATTGATATTGCCTGCCAGGCTTTGCTCCTCAGATGCTACAAAAAGTACGCAATAATGGGATTCTTTTACAGCACACTATTATAATTTAAATTATTCAAAATATACTTTTAAAATATTGACATTTATTTCAGTAGCCATTGCCTGTGTATACAATGTATACATGTTTATCTTTTAAATGCTAAAGTTTAGTTTGGTTACTAGTTGTGGTTGTGCCGTCCTCATCCCAAGTTACTTTTTACAAGGTTAGACTGCAAGATAACGGTGCTCCAATAAACAGACTTTAGTATCCTTGAGCTGATTTATTGAAGAATGGCGTTCAGCCATTGTCCTCTCTGACCAACCATAAAACTGAAAACAATACAAAACGTGTATTAGCCACTGTATTAGGGCTGCATAATTCTGGATAAAATTAAAATCAAGATTTTTTTTTTTTTGCTTAGAATTGAGATCATGATTCTTTCAGGATATTTTTCCAATATAAATATACTTTAAATATTACACGTATTACTGGGACATCAACTTTGCAACAGCTGACACTGAACATAAAAATAAATGTCTGTTGTCTTCTCTTACACACAAAAACTATGAATAATTTTAATAGTAACATTTTTTAACAATATTTTTTCTTCACATAAGGTGATGAGAGGTTTGTATTTTCTTACAATATAAAAAACAGGAGGGTTGGACATAAAGCTAGAAACTTCACACAGCAGTCATTTGGTTAAATTTGATATTCTGACATTTAACAATGGAGGACAAAAGTGATTTCTGCAAAGTGGCTCTAAAGGGATTCACAATCTACTTTTTTAAAGTGATAGCCTATTGCAATGGCAAAAAATAAATAAATAAATAAAAAGAGTTTATTCATAGTACTAAACATATTTAGGGTGGTTTTGACTTATCTTTTGTTTCTCCCACATTATTCCTCTCTCCTACAACGTCCATTACATTACAGCATATGGACAGTTTAAACTAACAATCTAAATGGACCAAACAGAGACAACAGAAATGATGTTAGTTTACATCCCACTCTGTAAGCCAGGCTGGGATTGGCGGTGGATTTGCACGTGCACTATTCATTGTGACTGTGCACGTGGACTTGTGCAGGTGTCCTCTCTGCTCCTCTGGCCGGCTGGGAGTGCTTTATGATGGGGAGAGGCTCCCACCGCTCGTTCCTGACAGTCACTGCTAAACAAGATGTGCTTTCAAGTCAGTCGCCAAAACACCAGAAACGTCTCCAGTAACTCCAGTAAAAGTTGCTAGATTTGTCACTCGTCGATTTAAACAAACAAAAAGTTGCCAAGGGGGTCTGGAAAGTCGCCAGATTTAGTGAGAAAATTTGTGACACGTGGTATAAGGATCCGCCGTTGTCATTTGTTGAGGGAGAAACAGGGAGTGCTTGTTTTAATGTGATGTTCCAGTTCGAAATGCGGTACATGTGTTTTGTTTTTTTTAAATCGTCATCATTTGAAAATGAGATCATATACAAATATGAATCGAGATCGCGATTCTTTAACAATTAATTGTGCAGCCCTACACTGAATATTACAAGTCTTTGTACCAAAATGCTAATGAGTAATGACATGCTAATTTAAAGCTAATATCAATCTGGATCATAACTTGCACAAAAAAATACACATATGCTACAATAAAATAAACACAAAATTAATATCTGCACATTTTCATACTTACGGACACATTGTCTAAGGCAACAATCGTTTTACTTTTGTGTTTTTTTTTTTTTGTTTTTTTTTTTTCAGTGAAATACAAGTTCATCATACAAACGACACGGCACTGCGTTCGGCCATCTTGACTTTTTACGTTTTTCTTTTCCTAAATAAAACAGCACTACAAACCCACAATGGGCCGCTACAGACCAACGTATAAAATAAAGACTTAAAATAAAAACTTAAATGCAACTTTACAAAGGGCAGAACAGTGGTAACGTAGCACAACGTTCAAAGTGACGAGGTTTATAGTTAAATTATCTGTTAGGCTTAACGTTATACCTCCCTTACCATTTGCCCCTTCTGTGTGTCTTTCAGAAAATATTTCTGTGATCTTTGCACATTTGGCAGCATCCTCAAATAGTGCTTTCCTCTTCTTTAACCTGGCTTTTTCAGCCCCACCTGGTCTCTTCCGATCCATTTTTCCTCCCAAACAGCGGGCTGACCTGCTTCTCTACCCTGCCTCGACTTTCTGGTTGTTAAGACGCGCTGTGATGGACTCAACCAACTGTGAGCAATGCAAGGGGGTGTTTGTGTCACATGGTAGCTCCAAAACTGCCGATGCCGTCTCCTAAAGAACAGGTCGATTCAGAGCGGACAGCGCTGCAAAGATTCATTCATAATCTACCGAGTATTTTATGAGTATTTTTCCTTGATGCCGACCGACCGGCCCATGAAGGAAGCGGCCCACAAGGAATCCTCCCGACACTCCCGATTACCCACTCCGCCCTTGTGCTGGAGGATGTTGCAGGCAGCAGAACGTTCTCCACGGCGTCTCCAGACTCCGTCACGTCTGTCACATGTGCTCAGTGTGAACCTGCTTCCATCTGTGAAGAGCTCAGGGCGCCAGTGGAGAATTTACCAATCTTGGTGTTCTCTGGCAAACACCAAACGTCCTGCATGGTGTTGGGCTGGAAGCACAACCCCCACCTGTGGACGTCGGGCCCTCATACCACCCTCATGGAGTCTGTTTCTGACTGTTGGAGCAGACACATTTGTGTCCTGCTGGAGCTCATTCTGCAGGGCTCTGGCAGTGCTCCTCCTGTTCCTCCTTGCACAAAGAAGGAGGTAGCGGTCCTGCTGCTGGGTTGTTGCCCTCCCACGGCCTCCTCCACGTCTCCTGATGTACTGGCCTGTCTCCTGGTAGCGCCTCCATGCTCTGGACACGACGCTGACAGACACAGCAAACCTTCTTGCCACAGCTGGCATTGATGTGCCATCCTGGATGAGCTGCACTACCTGAGCCACTTGTGTGGGTTGTAGACTCCGTCTCATGCTACCACTAGAGTGAAAGCACCGCCAGCATTCAGACCAAAACATCATCCAGAAAGCACCGGAACTGAGAAGTGGTCTGTGGTCTCCACCTGCAGAACCACTCCTTTATTGGGTGTGTCTTGCCAATTGCCTATAATTTCCACCTGTTGTCTTTTCCATTTGCACAACAGCAGGTGGAACTGATTGTCAATCAGTGTTGCTTCCTAAGTGGACAGTTCCATTTCACAGAAGTCTGGTTGACTTGGAGTTGTTTAGGTGTTCCCTTTATTTTTTTGAGCAGTGTATTTAAAATGACACTAACTTTGGGTCTGTTAAGTTTTGGCCAGGATGTTTTCTATGTCTTTTAATGTTTCACAGTTAAATTGATTTATCCAGACATTAATAGAGTTTGAGTTTGTTATATTAATCTCTCTTACTATTTTTACGTGTATAAACTCCATGTCAATGAAAAAAATGTTGCTTTTTGGGCCAAATTCCATTATGTGATTAAAATGCGATTAATCAAGATGAATTAATTACAAAGCCTGTAATTAATTATAATAATTTTTGAAAGAGTCCCACCCCTAATAAAAATCTGTCACGTAAACATCAGCTCATCAGATGTAGGTGGTTCAGATTTCACAGGCAGGATTTTATTAAATAAAAAAAGACACAACAGATTCCTTTTAACTGATTCAAATCTGATCTAATAAGTAATGATCACAGATTAAAATGTTTGTAGTTCTCCGGGTGGCCGAATGATGGCAGCACTACCCTACTCTGTCAATATATGTGGTCCACATTCATTCAGATGGAGGCGTACCACAAGGCTCTACGTCAGGACCTTTGCTGTTTGGATCTGTTCATATCCTGCATGAATGAAGGTAAATGTTAGATATGATCCAGATCTGTTTCTAAGTCCCATCCTCTGTGTCTCAGGGAGCGGCAGCGATGGACGGTCGTCTTAAGCGTGGTGATCAGATCCTGGCGGTGAATGGAGTGAGTCTGCTGGGGGTGACCCACGAGCAGGCGGTCACCATCCTAAAGAAGCAGAAAGGGACCGTTACACTGGACATCCTGTCATAACACACACACACTCACTGCATCTGTGGCTTTCAGAGGATGAGCAGTTCCAACATGCGTTACCAGGACATCTCACTGCGAATGTGATCTGTCTCTAGCAAACCCCTAAAATACTTCACTGGTTTCATACTGGAACATCGTCACAAAGCCAGTGAGAAAGAAGTGAAACTGGGACTCTGGTGTTTCTGAGCCTTTGGGTCAAGGTACTAGTGGGTCACACGGGGTGTTCATATTTCTCAGATTTAGCTTTCGTCATTAGAACAAATTATTGTTAGAAATCTCTGGAAGATTGATTTCATGAAAAGTTCTAGTTCAGGAACCAGATTGCACCCGTTGAATGGCCCCAAATGCCCGAAGGAATACTTAGAAAATGACTTTTCATGGTACAACTGGACACAAGAAAAATGATGAACTCTGAAAGTTTGATGTCATGACATTTTCTTCTGGACAGAAATTCCTCACCGCGGTTTAGCCTTCTCATCACATCTGGATGCGTCTGATCCTTCTTCAGCATCACTTTTAAAAACAACAAGTGAACAGAGTTTATGAGAAAGTGCTCCATGTTTTAGTTCCATGATGGAGGAAACTACTGATGTACCACAGCTCCAGAGGTTCAGGTCATTTTCACATTAACATTAGCTAACTGGCATCAAGCGTTTAGCTTAATTAATTTGTGAGTGAAGGTCAGAGACATGCTAATGTTTCAGCTCTTACAAACAAACTTTGTGGTTTTGTTGTTAAAGACGCAAAGTTTGCTTTGTGACCACTGATGAATTCTCTTCGTTTTAGGCTACATTCATGTTATATGGCTGTATTTTTTTCACCAATCTGATCGACATAGCAGCTCTGTTAGCAATTGCAGCTGAAACAGCTGAGCTAAAGTACAGCTTGTCCCTCTTAGCTTGCCCTCAAGCCTTCTAACCTTGTGCAGCAGAATGAATCTGACCTCAAAGGATAAATTTGGTCTTCTAATCCGCTGAGTGTCCTCACAAACAGTAAATTCTCTCATTATTCATAGAAACTGTCTGGAGTGGAGACATGTTGTCCTGGAGAGCAGGAACCTGCACACCATGACAACACGCTTGTGGTTCATGCTTCTGGTTCTTCTAAACACATCAATGTTTCTGGAATCATGAACATCACCTTCGGGTGTTTGAACATCAGTTTGGACTGAAACCCAAACCATTGTTCCATCAGAAAGCTTTGCATGATACAGAGAATAATATTTGCACTAAAACAATCATCAACTCTGCTGGTTGGATGTTATTTCATATGAATCTAATTTTTAGAAGAAGACAAATCAGATCTTCAGATGGAACTGGAAACTGAACTGGGAATGGTTAAATCCTTCCTGAAAATAGTGGCACTCTTTTGTTTGTCATCTGCAGAAATAAAAAGGGAAGTAAAACTAAAATGTGTATTTTCTGTCAAGTAGTTTTCCAGTTTCAGGATGTTTAGGTTTCCATACACCTGAAAGTCAGACGCTGTTGGTTGGATTTGCTGCAATTTGCAGTGTTTTAACAGCAGGGGGCGCCCTGCTCTCTGTCTGCATGACAACCTCGTTGACCAACGTTGCGAGGACATTTGGTTTTACAGGGTCTTCCTCAGACCCTTTTTCCCTGTCGGCAGAACTTCAGAAGACCTGCAGCCATCTTTTAAAATAAAACCTTGAACATGCTATCGTTATAATAAAACATGAATTAATATGAATTTTTTTTATTTTAAATGTTTTAACTGTTCACTCAGTTCATAAGAACATATCAGTCCGTGTGTAATTCAAGTTACTCATCAGAAGAGATTGGTTCTGATTGGTCGTCACCCAGATACATTGGTCCTGACCCATTTTGAAAGTGGACTTTGCATTGGAGTGGCCCAGATGGCCCCTGTGTTTACCAACTCATCCAAAATGAAAGGGGAAACCTATTTTAAAATAGAAATTGTGATGATGGCCAGTGTTTCTATGGCAACACTCTCAGGACATGAGGGCATGGATACCCCTGTTGCCCCTGACAACAAATACAGCGTCTTCCAGACGATGGTTGTCATTTAGAAAGAGTTTTAAAGTCGAGCAGCTTATTAAAGTGGTAATGTCGGGTGAGATCCTTATGTTTCATCCAGCCTATCGGTTTAGGATAGCTTAGCACAAACACTAGAAGTTAAGGGAAACTGTTGGTGTTAGCAGTGGTTTGAGCAGTTGACGTTGACTGAAGTTGTTTAAATTTTACAACAAATCTGTCGTCAGATACTCTGACTTTTGACATTGAGTTACATGGAAGTTTTAGAAGCTAATGAAACAGAAGTCTCAACTTTGATAGTTCCCTAAAACTATTAAAAATAACTGCTGGCAAGCTGCTGTCTGGCAGGTTTAAGTTGACTTTGGATCAGTTTAACTGTCGTGGAAATGATTAGCTAAGCTAAACATGCTAACATTCTGGGACTCATTTTAGCATGCTAGCATGTAAAAGAGAAGCAAATTGCAACGTATTTATAAAGAAAGGTTGAGGCCATGTTATTTCTTGCTGGTCTAACGGCTGTCTGCCAATAAAACTAAATGTTAGCAAACTTATCTTAGCTGGCTAACATTAGCTTTGTTCAACTTAGCTGGCTAACATTAGCTTTATTCAACTTAGCTGGCTAACATTAGCTTTATTCAACTTAGCTGGCTAACATTAGCTTTATCTAACTTAGCTGGCTAACATTAGCTTTATTTAACTTAGCTGGCTAACATTAGCTTTCTTATTTCTAACTGAACAACAGCAGAGTGTTTAACTGTTATCATTCTTTTCAAAGAACAACTTAGTTCAACTAGGTAATTTGCTAATTATAAATTAAACATAGACGTAGCAGTAATGCTAGCTTGTTTAATCCTTCAGCTAGCTGGAGATTCAGTTAGCATCCTGGCTAACTGTTATATGTCTCCAGCATCTTCAGCCAGAAGATTTAACACTTTTATCTCTGAGCTGAATCTTCAGTAGACTTGCATGTTAAGAAAATGTTTGATTTAATCTTTTCTACAATAGCAGCACCGTCCCCACCCGCCTCGCCCCCAAATCCACACAAGCCCTGTTATCTTGCTGGCCTGACTACGCCTGCACCCTGCAACCCCTGAAAGCAAAGTCGAGAAATAAAAGCTGTTGGATGAAAACCTGTTCCTCTTGCAGGGTTTAAACTCAGGAACGAGACCAACAGAATATCATATTTTTGTGTTCAATGTTGAATCTGAGGTGTTTTTCTGTGAGCTCCCAGCTGCTGCTCTGAAAAAGGGAAAATACTTTAAAACTATTAATTTATTTTGATTAATTTTACATTTAACCATGTTTTTTTTCTGTAAACCAGCAGGTTTCATCTTGCTTATGTCAACATGTTTCTGAAAAATGTCTAATTTGTTTAGAAAATTCTTGATTTTTTTGGTTTATTTGTCAATAAATGTTTAATAGACTGAGACTGTCTGACTCAGCAGCATGAAGACGGAGTTCAAATGTTCCAAGTTTGTAAAAAGTACAATAAAATCACATTTATTTTTCATTCACAACCAGTCAGGGGTTGGAACGCCCCAACTGGTTCTGGTGTCCTGGAGGAACGTCCCGGATCTCTGCGGTCAATGACCTGGTCCCGGATCTCAGCAGTCCCTAACCCGGTCTCTGACCCAGTCCCGGATGTCGGCGGTCCCTGACCCGGTCTCTGACCCGGTTGTGGATCTCTCCGGTCCCTGACCGGTTCTGGTCTCTGACCCGGTCTCGGATGTCGGCGGTCCCTGACCCGGTCTCTGACACGGTTGTGGATCTCTGCGGTCCCTGACCGGTTCCCGGATCTCGGCGGACCCTGACCCGGATCTCGGCGGTCCCTGACCCGGATGTCGGCGGACCCTGACCAGGATCTCGGCGGTCCCTGACCCGGATCTCGGCGGTCCCTGACCCGGATGTCGGCGGACCCTGACCAGGATCTCGGCGGTCCCTGACCCGGATCTCGGCGGTCCCTGACCCGGTCTTGTCAGACTAGAGGCAGAGGTGTATAAAGTAGAAGCGCTGCCATGTTTCTGGACCGACCGATCATTTAGATCAGGGGTCACCAACTCCAGTCCTGGAGGGCTACCATCCTGCAGGTTTTAGTGTTTCCCTTTTACAACACATTTGATCCAAGTGAAAAGGTTCTCCAAGAACTTGTCATCTTCTGCACCTGCCTGTTAATGAGCCGTTGGTTTGGGTCAGGTGTGTTGTACCTGGAAAACAATAAAACCTGCAGGATGGTAGCCCTTCAGGACCGGAGTTGGTGACCCCTGATTTAGAACAACAGGCTGGTCTGCCTGCAGCGGAGCTGAACTGGTTTACTGATGGTTGGAAAGAGCTGCTGGACAGGACTTCTACTTTCTGCTTCTATTTTCTATTTCTACTTTCTGCTTCTACTTCTACTTCTACTTTCTACTATTACTTTCTGCTTCTACTTTCTACTTCTACTTTTTAGTTTCTGCTTCTACTTCTACTTTCTACTATTACTTTCTGCTTCTACTTTCTACTTCTACTTTTTACTTTCTGCTTCTACTTCTACTTTCTACTATTACTTTCTGCTTCTACTTTCTACTTCTACTTTTTACTTTCTGATTCTACTTCTACTTTCTGCTTCTACTTCTACTTTCTACTTCTACTTTTTACTTTCTGCTTCTACTTTCTACTTCTACTTTCTGCTTCTACTTTCTACTATTACTTTCTGCTTCTACTTTCTACTTCTACTTTTTAGTTTCTGCTTCTACTTCTACTTTCTACTATTACTTTCTGCTTCTACTTTCTACTTCTACTTTTTACTTTCTGCTTCTACTTCTACTTTCTGCTTCTACTTCTACTTTCTACTTCTACTTTTTACTTTCTGCTTCTACTTTGTACTTCTACTTTCTTCTTCTACTTCTACTTTTTACTTTCTGCTTCTACTTCTACTTTCTACTACTACTTTCTGTTTCTACTTTCTACTTCTACTTTTTACATTTGCTTCTACTTTCTAGTATTACTTTCTGCTTCTACTTTCTACTTCTACTTTTTACTTTCTGCTTCTACTTCTACTTTTTGCTTCTACTTCTACTTTCTACTTCTACTTTTTACTTTCTGCTTCTACTTTCTACTTCTACTTTCTGCTTCTACTTCTACTTTTTAGTTTCTGCTTCTACTTCTACTTTCTACTATTACTTTCTGCTTCTACTTTCTACTTCTACTTTTTAGTTTCTGCTTCTACTTCTACTTTCTACTATTACTTTCTGCTTCTACTTTCTACTTCTACTTTTTACTTTCTACTTCTACTTTCTACTATTACTTTCTGCTTCTACTTTCTACTTGTACTTTTTACTTTCTGCTTCTACTGCTACTTTCTACTATTACTTTCTGCTTCTACTTTCTACTTTCTGCTTCTACTTCTACTTTCTACTATTACTTTCTGCTTCTACTTTCTACTTCTACTTTTTACTTTCTGCTTCTACTTATACTTTCTGCTTCTACTTCTACTTTCTACTTCTACTTTTTATTTTCTACTTCTACTTTCTACTTCTACTTTCTTCTTCTACTTCTACTTTTTAGTTTCTGCTTCTACTTCTACTTTCGACTATTACTTTCTGCTTCTACTTTCTACTTCTACTTTTTAGTTTCTGCTTCTACTTCTACTTTCTACTATTACTTTCTGCTTCTACTTTTTACTTTCTGCTTCTACTTCTACTTTCTACTATTACTTTCTGCTTCTACTTTCTACTTCTACTTTTTACTTTCTGCTTCTACTTCTACTTTCTGCTTCTACTTCTACTTTCTACTTCTACTTTTTACTTTCTGCTTCTACTTTCTGCTTCTACTTTTTACTTTCTGCTTCTACTTTTACTTTCTACTATTACTTTCTACTTCTACTTTCTACTTCTACTTTTTAGTTTCTGCTTCTACTTCTACTTTCTACTATTACTTTCTACTTCTACTTTTTACTTTCTGCTTCTATTTCTACTTTCTACTATTACTTTCTGCTTCTACTTTCTACTTCTACTTTTTACTTTCTGCTTCTACTTCTACTTTCTACTATTACTTTCTGCTTCTACTTTCTACTTCTACTTTTTACTTTCTGCTTCTGCTTTTTACCTTCTGCTTCTGCTTTTTACTTTCTGCTTCTGCTTTCTACTTTCTGCTTCTAGTTTTTACTTTCTGCTTCTACTTTCTGCTTCTACTTCTACTTTCTACTTTCTACTATTACTGTCTGCATCCTACACCTTTGACTACAGGTTGTGTGAAAACTCCATCCCGCTGACTGTTAATTATTGATCGTTTGATTGATCAGTAACGAGTCGATGCAGTAGCTGGTTAGGGAAGATTCTTTATTAATCAGGATGCAGAAAAACAGCTGATTGTCTCCAAAAGTCTGTTATTGATCAGTGAGCCTGTCGGCCAATTAGATCCCCGCAGGTTGGTCACATGGCCGTGGCTTTTTCCACACTGCTGACTGTCCCGAAGTCACCAGACGTCCTCCTGTTGCTCCTTTAACACAAACAACAGTTTACTGAACAAAAGCTGATCAGATTGACAGCAAAATCGTTTTAAAGAATCCAGAAAGACAGTTTCACAGATCAAACCGGTAAACCTGCAGTCCAGGTCCAGAGACATGACCAAGTTTTCATCTCAGACTTGGTTTAACCCTCTAAATATGCAGTTCCAGTCCTGGTCCCGGATCAGTTCCAGTAATCAACCAGTCTCAGTCCAGTTCTACTTTTGGACCAGTTCCAGAAGATCTGGGGTGAACTCTGCTCCTAACTTACCAAAGAACCGGTTTAAACTGGACCTTTAGACTGGTTTCTGCTGAGAAGGATGGACTGTTGACGTTTTGTACTGGAGACCAAAGACGGATCTCAGGACGGGTCCACAGTTCTGTCCATCTGCTGCTAGAACTCCATTTTAGGGTTCCAGGTATCCCTCGCTTTATCCTTCCAGACGTTCACAGTTCCTCTATCGTTCCTTATCCTCCTCTTCCTTGGTTCTCTGCAGGTTCTCTTCAGGTTCTCTGTAGGTTCTCTGCAGGTTCTCGGCAGGTTGTCTGTAGGTCCTCGGCATCTCTGTAGGTTCTCTTCAGGTTCTCTGCAGGTTCTTTGCAGGTTCTCTGTAGGTTCTCTGCAGGTTCTCGGCAGGTTGTCTGTAGGTCCTCGGCATCTCTGTAGGATCTCGCTAGGTTCTCTTCAGGTTCTCTGCAGGTTCTTTGCAGGTTCTCTGTAGGTTCTCTGCAGGTTCTCGGCAGGTTGTCTGTAGGTCCTCGGCATCTCTGTGGGATCTCGCTAGGTTCTCTTCAGGTTCTCTGCAGGTTCTTTGCAGGTTCTCTTCAGGTTCTCTGCAGGTTCTCTTCAGGTTCTTTGCAGGTTCTCTGCAGTAATCTGCTGTGAAGGAAGCTGTGTTAGTTATATTTGTGTTTCTACCTGAGAACGTCCAGATTCGTCTCGTACGGGTTCTCTTTCTCCGATTCCATGCTGACCCGGTTCCTACACACAAACACAACGTCAGTTTATATAACTAGCAGCTAACTAATATCACCCACAGGTTTGGTCCGAGACCAGTAGTCTTGACCAGTAACTGCTGATTAACTGTTTAAGAGCCGTGCATGAATCCGGTTTTTATCTGTGGACAGATGAGACCGAGACATGGAGCGTTAGCAGCGTCCGGTTCCCACCTGATGACGTCCAGCCTCGTGTCGTAGGTCTCGCTCATCACGTAGTCGTTGTCCTTCACCGGCTCCACGTCGCTCCTCCTGCAGAACAGCCATTACATCATGTCTGACCTACAAGCTGATGAAGAGGACGATGAAGAGCATGGTCTGACCTGTTGGACTCCTCACACCAGACTTTCTTCATCAGGAAGCCGATGAAGGTGAGGAGGAGGAAGCCGGAGACCGCGATGATGCCGGTTAGCCACTGAGGAAGCAACCGCTCATAGGGGGGAGGAGCTATGACACACGGGGTCAAAGGTCATCCGGATAGTTTACACCCAGTTCTCAGAATGGTGCAAGTCTGGCTCCAGAACCAGATCCCAGTCTGGCTCCAGAACCAAAACCAGATCCCAGTCTGGCTCCAGAACCAGAACCAGATCCCAGCCTGGCTCCAGAACCAGAACCAGATCCCAGCCTGGCTCCAGAACCAAAACCAGATCCCAGCCTGGCTCCAGAACCAGATCCCAGTCTGGCTCCAGAACCAGATCCCAGTCTGGCTCCAGAACCAAAACCAGATCCCAGTCTGGCTCCAGAACCAGATCCCAGCCTGGTTCCAGAACCAGATCCCAGTCTGGCTCCAGAACCAGAACCAGATCCCAGTCTGGCTCCAGAACCAAAACCAGATCCCAGTCTGGCTCCAGAACCAGAACCAGATCCCAGTCTGGCTCCAGAACCAGAACCAGATCCCAGCCTGGCTCCAGAACCAGATCCCAGCCTGGTTCCAGAACCAGATCCCAGCCTGGCTCCAGAACCAGAACCAGATCCCAGTCTGGCTCCAGAACCAAAACCAGATCCCAGTCTGGCTCCAGAACCAGAACCAGATCCCAGCCTGGCTCCAGAACCAGAACCAGATCCCAGCCTGGCTCCAGAACCAGATCCCAGCCTGGTTCCAGAACCAGATCCCAGTCTGGCTCCAGAACCAGAACCAGATCCCAGTCTGGCTCCAGAACCAAAACCAGATCCCAGTCTGGCTCCAGAACCAGAACCAGATCCCAGCCTGGCTCCAGAACCAAAACCAGATCCCAGTCTGGCTCCAGAACCAGAACCAGATCCCAGTCTGGCTCCAGAACCAAAACCAGATCCCAGTCTGGCTCCAGAACCAGATCCCAGTCTGGCTCCAGAACCAGAACCAGATCCCAGTCTGGCTCCAGAACCAAAACCAGATCCCAGTCTGGCTCCAGAACCAGAACCAGATCCCAGCCTGGCTCCAGAACCAGAACCAGATCCCAGTCTGGCTCCAGAACCAAAACCAGATCCCAGTCTGGCTCCAGAACCAAAACCAGATCCCAGTCTGGCTCCAGAACCAAAACCAGATCCCAGTCTGGCTCCAGAACCAGAACCAGATCCCAGCCTGGCTCCAGAACCAGATCCCAGCCTGGCTCCAGAACCAGATCCCAGTCTGGCTCCAGAACCAGATCCCAGTCTGGCTCCAGAACCAGAACCAGATCCCAGCCTGGCTCCAGAACCAGATCCCAGTCTGGCTCCAGAACCAAAACCAGATCCCAGTCTGGCTCCAGAACCAGAACCAGATCCCAGTCTGGCTCCAGAACCAAAACCAGATCCCAGTCTGGCTCCAGAACCAGATCCCAGTCTGGCTCCAGAACCAAAACCAGATCCCAGTCTGGCTCCAGAACCAGATCCCAGCCTGGTTCCAGAACCAGATCCCAGTCTGGCTCCAGAACCAGAACCAGATCCCAGTCTGGCTCCAGAACCAAAACCAGATCCCAGTCTGGCTCCAGAACCAGAACCAGATCCCAGTCTGGCTCCAGAACCAGAACCAGATCCCAGCCTGGCTCCAGAACCAGATCCCAGCCTGGTTCCAGAACCAGATCCCAGCCTGGCTCCAGAACCAGAACCAGATCTCAGTCTGGCTCCAGAACCAAAACCAGATCCCAGTCTGGCTCCAGAACCAGAACCAGATCCCAGCCTGGCTCCAGAACCAGAACCAGATCCCAGCCTGGCTCCAGAACCAGATCCCAGCCTGGTTCCAGAACCAGATCCCAGTCTGGCTCCAGAACCAAAACCAGATCCCAGTCTGGCTCCAGAACCAGAACCAGATCCCAGCCTGGCTCCAGAACCAGATCCCAGTCTGGCTCCAGAACCAAAACCAGATCCCAGTCTGGCTCCAGAACCAGAACCAGATCCCAGTCTGGCTCCAGAACCAAAACCAGATCCCAGTCTGGCTCCAGAACCAGATCCCAGTCTGGCTCCAGAACCAGAACCAGATCCCAGTCTGGCTCCAGAACCAAAACCAGATCCCAGTCTGGCTCCAGAACCAGAACCAGATCCCAGCCTGGCTCCAGAACCAGAACCAGATCCCAGCCTGGCTCCAGAACCAGATCCCAGTCTGGCTCCAGAACCAAAACCAGATCCCAGTCTGGCTCCAGAACCAGAACCAGATCCCAGTCTGGCTCCAGAACCAGAACCAGATCCCAGCCTGGCTCCAGAACCAGATCCCAGTCTGGCTCCAGAACCAGATCCCAGTCTGGCTCCAGAACCAGAACCAGATCCCAGCCTGGCTCCAGAACCAGATCCCAGTCTGGCTCCAGAACCAAAACCAGATCCCAGTCTGGCTCCAGAACCAGAACCAGATCCCAGTCTGGCTCCAGAACCAAAACCAGATCCCAGTCTGGCTCCAGAACCAGATCCCAGTCTGGCTCCAGAACCAAAACCAGATCCCAGTCTGGCTCCAGAACCAGAACCAGATCCCAGTCTGGCTCCAGAACCAAAACCAGATCCCAGTCTGGCTCCAGACCCAAAACCAGATCCCAGTCTGGCTCCAGAACCAGAACCAGATCCCAGCCTGGCTCCAGAACCTGATCCCAGTCTGGCTCCAGAACCAAAACCAGATCCCAGTCTGGCTCCAGAACCAGAACCAGATCCCAGCCTGGCTCCAGAACCAGATCCCAGTCTGGCTCCAGAACCAGAACCAGATCCCAGTCTGGCTCCAGAACCAGATCCCAGCCTGGCTCCAGAGCCAGAACCAGATCCCAGTCTGGCTCCAGAACCAGATCCCAGCCTGGCTCCAGAGCCAGAACCAGATCCTGGCCTGGCTCAAGAGCCAGAACCAGCCTGGCTCCAGAGCCAGAACCAGATCCCGGCCTGGCTCCAGAGCCAGAACCAGATCCCGGCCTGGCTCAAGAGCCAGAACCAGATCCCGGCCTGGCTCCGGAGCCAGAACCAGATCCCGGCCTGGCTCTGGAGCCAGAACCAGCCTGGCTCCAGAGCCAGAACCAGATCCCGGCCTGGCTCTGGAGCCAGAACCAGCCTGGCTCCAGAGCCAGAACCAGATCCCGGCCTGGCTCTGGAGCCAGAACCAGCCTGGCTCAAGAGCCAGAACCAGATCCCGGCCTGGCTCTGGAGCCAGAACCAGCCTGGCTCCAGAGCCAGAACCAGATCCCGGCCTGGCTCCAGAGCCAGAACCAGATCCCGGCCTGGCTCTGGAGCCAGAACCAGCCTGGCTCCAGAGCCAGAACCAGATCCCGGCCTGGCTCTAGATCCCAGTTTGAGTCTGTCCTCCAGTCGTGGTCCTGGTCAGCGAATTGAACCCAGGTGCGGTTTTATGACGGGAAACAGATCTGCTTCCTGGATCACAAACCCAACCGAGTCCTCCACAGACTCCAGACTTGTCCCAATCAGAAATCAGATATTCTGTCCGAGTTCCTCTGCCGGTAAACATGTGGAGAACTGTGTGTGGACCAGTCTGACCCGGTTTCTGAGGTCTAGAACCAGCTCTTACCCGTCTGAGCCGTCACGTGTCCCAGCAGCAGCAGGAAGCACATCGGCGTGGACGCGTCCATGTCTGGAAAAACAACAACTCCAGAGCAGGAAGCCGTCTCAGCCGTTCAGGTCTTGTTGCCGTGTGGGCGGACCTCCAGACCCGGTTGATGTTTAACTTCCATCTGCAGCGGGACGGGTCGCTTTACTGCCCGTTACCACGGCAACAACCATATCAGGTGCATGGAGCAAAACGTCATGGCCTCGATGACATCACTGCTGACATTCATCTGCCCTGCATCTCCTCAGGAGGACCAGACCAGGTCCTGGACCAGATCCTGGAGCAGACCTGGTCCTGGCCCAGACCAGGTCCTGGACCAGACCAGGTCCTGGACCAAACCAGGTCCTGGACCAGGTCCTGGACCGGACCAGGTCCTGGACCAGACCAGATCCAGGATCCTGGACCTGAGCGCTACAAAACAGCAAACCCCTCCAGGGGTTTGGGTCTTGGTGTCCTGCAGGTTTTACACGTTTCTTGAAGTCCATCGGAGCAGACCGGCTCAGCGCCGGATATCAGACCGGCTACGGCAGGGAAGCTTATGAAACCTGCAGGACACCGGCACCGCAGGACCAGGACTGAGGATCTGTACTACAGCATGCTGCAGGTGGAAGACGGCTTGTCTCTGAGCATGCTCATGAGGCGCAGGTTGAGCTGGGCCGGGTTAAAATCCTGGAGGTTGGACCCGGAGGTCTGCTGTGGGTCCTGGTCTTTCTCCCTGGAGGTGACCCGGTACTGGTCACTGACGTTCCTCAGGGGGTTGTAGTCTGGACGGATGTGCTCCGGACACCGGAAGGCCTCCCTGATAACGGAACCCAGCCAGGACACACCCACAAAGCCATTCCTGAAGGTCACCATCCGGGAGACAGGAGCGTAGACATTCTGGACATAGAGCAGCCGTCCTGAAGCAGGAAGTCAAGAAGTCACATGACCAACATGTCATCAGGCTGATCAATATCACTGATTTTCTACTTTTTATGCCTGATCCCCTGATGGAGTCTCAGTTGATTATGTCTGAGTTGATCACGCCGCGCCTTGCCGAGGAGAGTCTACAACCTCTTTGGCCGCTGGCATAAACTTATTGATTATTGATCTAAAGAATGATTGGTCGGGGTCCCAGGACCGAGCCCGAGAGACATCTTCCTCCGTCTTTGGTTCAACTCTTTTGAAGTTTGATCAGTATATACATGTAATTACACTCAGTTGCTCTTCACAGACGGGGTTCTCTGATTGGTCAATAAAACGTGTGGACCAGACCTGGATGCTCCTACCTGAGACCATATCCCAGACCTTTATGGTTCCATCTTGTGATCCTGTGAAGACAAACTCATCACTTTCCGAGAACGCAGCACAGAGGACGCCCTTGAAGAGGAAACCCTGACGATAGCAGGAAGAGGAAAACATTAGCAGTGTTGTCATGGAAACCATGATGATATTAGCATGACGACAGCCTCAGTGGGACAGAGGTTGACTGTGTGCTAACTCAGGTCTACGGTACGTCTACTCTTACCTGGTACTCCATGGTGTGGTCCAGGACCAGTGGGTTAAGGGCCCACAGCCTCTGGACGGTGTCCTCGGAGCCCACCAGGACGTGTGTCCCCCAGTTACTAGCCGTCACGCACGTGATTCTGCTGGAATGAGGCTGCAGGCTGACGTCGGCAGCACCGCCGCTGAAGGCACATAACTTCACCTCCCCGCATCTGGTCCCGTACAACAGCCGGCAGTCCGGCAGCAGAGCCATGGAGGACGGGGGGGCATGCAGCAGGGCCAGGGGGAGGCAGTGGACGGGACCCTCCACCGTGGGGAAGCTGTCTCTGGTGGTGATCTCAAACAGACACACCGAGTCCTCGTAGGCCACAGCTAGGAGCTTCTCCTGGGAGCTGACGGAAAGGCAGAGGACCCCCGACCGGCTCTCTGGGGGGGGGGATGCACAGCGTCTCCTGGGGGAGACTCAATGGATAAATGAGGACGGTGCCGCTGGACAAACCACAGACCAGTAAACGTTTGTTTTGGACCAACTCCAGACAGGAGACTTCAGCAGAGACAGCCAGATGGTGGGACACGGAACCTGAAGCA
>NC_136626.1:2000634-2003134 GCF_933228915.1 Telmatherina bonti | reverse complement strand
GTCCGTCCGTCCGTCCGTCCGTCCGTCCCTCCAACCATCCATCCATCCATCCATCCATCCGTCCATCCATCTATCCCTCCATCCATCCATCCGTCCATCCATCCATCTATCCCTCCATCCATCCATCCATCCATCCATCTACCAATGGAACTTGGTGAACTCCTACAGAGACTGGTGTCACAGGTGCTGCTTGCACTTGAATACAGCAAAGACAAAGGAGGTGATCCTGGATTTCAGAAAGGAGAAGCTTCCCCATCATCCGGTCTCCTTACAGGGGGAGGACATTGAGGTGGTGTGCAGTTACAAATATCTGGGCGTTCACATTGATGAACGGCTGGACTGGTGCTGCAATACTGATGCCCTCTACAGGAAGGGACAGAGTTGCCTGTTCTTCCTGCGCTCGCTGAGGTGTTTTGACGTGTGGACATGTTGGTCATGTTCTACCAATCAGCCAGTTCTCTCTTTTATGCTGCAGTGTGCTGGGGGCACAGCCTTACTGACAGGAACTGCAAGAGGCTGGAGAGACTAGTCAAAAAGGGGGGCTCAGTGCTGGGTAGGAGACTGGACTCTCTGGGAACAGTAGTGGAGAGACTCACGCTGAATAAACTGAGAACAATATTGGATAACAGCAAACACCCTCTCCATGGATTCCTGAGGGAGCAAAGGAGCAACCGCAGCAGTCGATTTCCTCCAACCTGTAACATGTATGTCTCCTGTCTCAGCAGGTCTCCCTGGCCGGGAGCAGCAGTTCCTGTTGTCTGTTGTCTTTCTGTCCTCTTCCCCCCACACAGCAGAGGCAGATGGCTGCCTGTCCTGAGCCGGGTTCTGCCGGAGGTTTCCTTCCTGTTAAAAGGGAGTTTTTTCCTTCCCACTGTCGCCAGTGTGCTTGCTCAGGATGGGAGATTGAGGTGGACTCAACTCAATCTGTTGGTTTCCTTATATAGGCTGTTATGAATTGGCCTTCATTATGTTTTCCCCTCTGTCTGTAAAGCGTCTTGAGATGGCATTGCCGTGATTTGACGCTATATAAATAGAGTTGAATTGAATTGAATCCATCTATCCATCCGTCCATCTATCTATCCATCCATCCATCTAACCATCCATCCATTCATCCATCCATCTAACCATCATCCATCCATCTAACCATCATCCATCCATCTAACCATCATCCATCCATCTAACCATCATCCATCCATCTAACCATCCATCCATTCATCCATCCATCTAACCATCATCCATCCATCTATCCACCCATTCATTCATTCATCCATCCATCATCCATCTATCCATTCTGACCTGTGACACTGTTCCAGTCCATCACCTCTCTCTGGTTCTGATGATGGACATAGAAAACCTGATCACCATCTCTGGTCAGGGCAATGTGGGCGGAGCCTGCAGGGATCTGGGCGGGGGGGTTTGTGGCGAGCATCATATTTCAGACTCCAAAACCAAATGGAAGTTGAGGTCGTAGAAGCTGAAACCACAAGGTCGTTGTAGAACCTCACGGACGTGACAGGAACATGGGAACCAGTCAGCGTGTCCAACTGTGCTCCGGTAGTCACCGACCAAACCTGCAGGGACAACATGGACATCAGCAAAAGATTTCAAACAGGTTTGTCCTCCAGGTGTTCTGAATCTTTCCGCTTCCTCTCACTCGGATAAGCTGGTCTGCAGCTCCAGAGGCAAGCCGGCGGCGGTCTGAGGAGATGCAGGCGGATAACACGGTGTCGTCATGTTGGAGGTCCAGAAACTTGTCCAAACTGTTGCTGTTGATGGTAAAGAGAGTCCGCTCACATCCTACAGGACAAACCAGCCGTCAGACAGAGTTCTCCACTGGAGTCACGTGTCTGAGACCAGGACATCACCTGATAACAGGATGCTCTCATCCTCTGCAACCAACAGCAACGACGGGCGCAGAGGAAACTCGGCAGCTGTGTGGTTTCCGGTTGTGGAGATCTGAGGATGAAGAGGACGCAGCAATGGACGTCGATTAGCCTACAGAGCAGCTTTAGGATGTGGAAGAACTGGTCCTGGAAGGTGGTTCTGACAAGGAGGACGACCTGGTACCAGGGGAAGTTTAGCATTCTTTTGGACCGAATCTGTGTTCCAAATGATTCAGACCCAATAAATAAGGTGTCTGAATCTGCCTCGGTAGAGAGGCTGCACCAAAAATGACTGAAGAAGACAAAACAACCAATGAAGAAGAAAACTGGTTAATCTATTGGTAGATGCAGAAGAGCTTCTGGTTCCATGGATCTGGATCTGGTTCTCATGGTCTGGGGCAGGTTTCTACCAGAACTTTAACAGCGATTTTTCTACATCTAACCACAAGACATTTACACGCAATCCACTTTGCTTCCTATATTTGATCCACCTGAAGTGGATCAAAACCTGCATTAGTTAGGTCCGAGTCTGATTCTTCCCTCTACATCCGTTTTGTTGATCTTTAGGAGTCCCAAAGTGGCTAACATGGCTAACCAGGACTGGATTATTCATCTCA